>NW_028173477.1:0-25000 GCF_963971535.1 Notolepis coatsorum
ATCTGCTCTATAAAAGGACAAATAAAGCATTGTTAATTTGTAAGAAACCTCAGTGAAAACGGCGCAGGGTAAGTTATATTCGTTATTGTTGTGAAATGTGATAGAATCCTATCAAAATGTGGCAGAATTTGGACACCATGACGTTACATCATTTCACATTGATTTTCTTGAAAATATATTATTATTATAGTAGCGAGTGTTTTCTCACCTAGTATGATGAGGAGAACGTTCTGAAAGGCCTGGACCAGAGCCTTGTCTCGTACCCACCTCTGGAGCTTCCCATGCTTGTGGCCACGCAGCTCAGGACCTGGACACGAAGAAGAAAGAAGAAGAAGAAGAAGAAGAAGAAGAAGAAGAAGAAGAAGAAGAAGAAGAAGAAGAAGAAGAAGAAGAAGAAGAAGAAGAAGAAGAAGAAGAAGAAGAAGAAGAAGAAGAAGAAGAAGAAGAAGAAGAAGAAGAAGAAGAAGAAGAAGAAGAAGAAGAAGAAGAAGAAGAAGAAGAAGAAGAAGAAGAAGAAGAAGAAGAAGAAGAAGAAGAAGAGAGAAGAAGAAGAAGAAGAAGAAGAAAGAAGAAGAAGAAGAAGAAGAAGAAGAAGAAGAAGAAGAAGAAGAAGAAGAAGAAGAAGAAGAAGAAGAAGAAGAAGAAGAAGAAGAAGAAGAAGAAGAAGAAGAAGAAGAAGAAGAAGAAGAAGAAGAAGAAGAAGAAAGAAGAAGAAGAAGAAGAAGAAGAAGAAGAAGAAGAAGAAGAAGAAGAAGAAGAAGAAGAAGAAGAAGAAGAAGAAGAAGAAGAAGAAGAAGAAGAAGAAGAAGAAGAAGAAGAAGAAGAAGAAGAAGAAGAAGAAGAAGAAGAAGAAGAAGAAGAAGAAGAAGAAGAAGAAGAAGAAGAAGAAGAAGAAGAAGAAGAAGAAGAAGAAGAAGAAGAAGGATCTTAAAGCCACGCAGCTCAGGAGCTGGACACACAGAAGAAGAAGGATCTTAAAGCCACTGGGAAGAAAGTGCTCTTGAATCTGGTGGTCCAGCCTGGGAGGACCTGTAGTGTCTGAGAGGGTGTGCTGGGTGGGAGGAGGAGGACTGTAGTAGTATTAATATAATTAATATTAGTAGTAGTAGTAGTAGTAGTAGTAGTAGTAGTAGTAGTAGTAGTAGTAGTAGTAGTAGTAGGAATATTAGTATTAGTATTAGTATTAGTAGTAGTAGTAGTAGTAGTAGTAGTAGTAGTAGTAGTAGTAGCAATAGTAGTAGTAGTAGTAGTAGTAGTAGTAGTAGTAGTAGTAGTAGTAGTAGTAGTAGTAGTAGTAGGAATATTAGTATTAGTATTAGTAGTAGTAGTATTAGTAGTAGTAGTAGTATTAGTAGTAGTAGTAGTAGTAGTAGTAGTAGTAGTAGTAGTAGTAGTAGTAGTAGTAGTAGTAGTAGTAGTAGTAGCAATAGTAGTAGCAGCTGTAGCAGTTGTAGTATCATAGTAGTAGTATAGTAGTAGTATTATAGTAGTAGTATTATAGTAGTAGTATAGTAGTAGTAGTAGTAGTAGTAGTAGTAGTAGTAGTAGTAGTAGTAATATTAGTAGTAGTAATGATAGTAGTAGTAGTAGTAGTAGTAGTAGTAGTAGCTGTTGGTAGGAGTATTAGTAGTAGTATCAGCAGTAATGATAGTAGTAGTATTTTTTGTTGTTTTTAAACTTAAATTTGTATTAAACATTTATAGACATACAACACAACATATACAATAACATCAACAACACTATTAAACAGACAAACAATAAATAAAAAATTTAATACTCAAAAACAAAATAAAAAATACTGACATGAGCAGAAATTCCCCAAACATAAATAATAAAATGGAAAAACATAAAACAGTTGTCATACCCTAAACAAAAATTTAAATAAAAAAGCTAACTAAAGCAGCATTTTGTGACATGGGTTCAGAGACCCTCCTTGAACCTCTTTCCTCCTTTACCCTTCGCCCTCTTGTGTTGCATTTGGTTCTTCCTCTGTGATGTCGTTTTCGTTCCCCTTGTAATCCTCCCACTTTCCCCATCTTTCTCCAAATTTCTCTTCCTGTAACCTCAGCATGTGTGTTATCCTCTCCATATCCTGTATCTCCCCTACTATTCCTACCCATTGTGCTATTGTCGGTGGGTCTTCTTTGTACCACAGTCTTGTTATTGCGTTTCTGGCCTTCTCTATCAATTTGCATATCGCTGTTGCCCCCCCCTCTCCCACCTTCTGAATCCATGGTCCAACCTCCCTGGTTTGAATCTCTTGTCATGTGCTATCCATCTCAGAACCCCTGTCTGCTTCTCCAATTTGTGTGTTTCATATGGTCAAGGTGCATTTGGTGATTGGATCTAACAGTCCCTCTTTCTCTTTGAATAGTTCCCTATCTCCCACCAGAGCTTGTACCTTGTATCCCTCCCCTTCTTTTTCAATGTCTTTCCATCTTGCCTCATACTTGTCGTTACACCAGCATGTCACTGCTCTCAGTTGTGCTGCATAATAGTAATCTTGTAGGCTGGGTACTGCCATCCCTCCCTCTTCCTTTGGTAGTTGTAGTGTTTTATATCTGACCCGTGGTCTTCTCCCCGCCCATATGAACCTCGATATCAGTCTGTCCCACTCCCTGAATTGATTCTGTGGTATTTGTATCGGTAGTAACTGGAACAGGTACAGTAACCTTGATAGTATGTTCATTTTAATGACCTATATTCTTGAATTGAAGTCCAAGGGCATTACTGTCCATCTCTCTAAGTCTCTCTTGATGTTCTGATTTATCTGTGTATAGTTCGCCTCAAACAGTTTCCCCACCCCTCTCGTGATGTTCACCCCTAAGTATTTAATCTTGTCCATGTCCCATCTTATCCCGTACTGTTCCCTAATTTCCGTCGTTGGGGTATAGTTCCATGCTAAGGTCTGTGTCTTTGTCACGTTTAGTTTGTATCCTGAGTAGTGGCCATATTCCTTCAGTAGATCCATCAGTGCCGGGAAGCTCTTGTCTGGTTGTCTCATGTATACTATCACTTCATCCGCAAATAGGCCTAGTTTATATTCCGTTCCCTTTATCCTTACTCCCTTGATGTCCTCGGTCTGTCTGATCAGTTGTGCCAGTGGTTCTATGAAAACGGCGAAGAGCGTTGGTGAGAGACAACATCCCTGTCTGGTAGCCCTCTCTAATCCGATTCTATCCGTCAGGCTGCCATTCACCTTAACCCTCGCTGTCGGTTCTTGATATAGTATCTATAGTGTTTTTGATATAGTGCCTTGATCATCTTCATTGCCCTCCCATTCAGTCCGAACCTCATCAATGTTCTGTATAAAAATGTCCAGCTCACACCGTCGAATGCTTTTTCTGCATCCAGGCTAATCAGTACCGCGCTACCACCTTGTTTTTGTATCTCCTCTACTATGTGTAATGTCTTTCTCACGTTGTCCTGTGTCTGTCTCCCTTTAATAAATCCAGTTTGATCTTCATCTATAATGTCTGGCATAAACGTCTCAAATCTCTTTGATATTATCGATGTATACATCTTGTAATCCACGTTGAGTATGGACACGGGTCTGAAACTACTACATAATTCTCTATCCTTCCCTTCCTTCGGTATCGTGGTGATTATGGCTTCCTTCCACGAGGGGGGGCATTTTGCCCTCTTCCATCGTGTGTCTGAACGCCGCCCCTAACATGAGTGCTAATTCTGTTCTAAATGTCTTGTAGAATTCCGATGGGAATCCATCGCTCCCCGGAGATTTGTTGTTTTTAGCTCTACTAATTGCCTCTTCGAGTTCTCGTTCCGTAATTATTTTATTTAATTCTTCATTCTGTTCTTTCCCTATCGATGGTAACTCTAGCTTCTCCAGATATGCTTCTATTTCCTCTTCTCCCGCTGCTTTTGGCTGTGTGTATAGTTTCTCATAGTATTCTCTAAATGTCCTCTCTATTTCAGCTGGGTCCCTCAATATTTCATTAGTCTTTGTATCCCTTATTGTGTGTATCGTGTTCAACTTCTGTTGCGTCCTAATTCTCCTAGCCAACAGTCTGGTCGCTTTTGGTCCCCCTTCATAGTACGTTTGTTTCATGAACCTCGCTTTCTTTTCTATTTCCGTCAATAATTCCCTATTTATCCTGGCCTTTACTTCTTTGATTTCTCCGAGCGTTTCCTGTTCTTTTGATATCTGGTGTCTCCCCTCTAGCTTCTTCAGCTTCCCTATCAGATTGTGATATGTCTCCGTTCTGGCCTTCTTCAGCATTGCTGTCTTCTCTATCAATTTCCCCCTTATCACCACCTTCAGTGTGTCCCATAGAATGTTCGGGTGTACCGCCCCGTTGTCATTTTCTTCCTTATACCTGGCTATCTCCTCCTTGATCTGACTCACCACCCCCTTGTTATTTAATATTCCTACATTTAGTCTCCAGATCGTGTTCCTCCGTCTCCCTTCTACTGTCAGATATATGGCACTGTGATCCGATATGTCCGCTACTCCTATTCTGCTCTCCCGTACCCTGTAACTGTCCCCCGTCGTCATCAAAAAGTAGTCTATTCTCGCATATGTCACGTGCGGGTGTGAGTAATGCGTGTATTCCCTGTCCATGGCGTGCATCCCCCTCCAAACATCTGTAATTCCCATTTCCGTCATCTGAATATTCATATATCTACTGATTGGTGCCCGTCCTTTTCTAGTACTCGTGGTGTCTAGGTCGTGATTCAGTACTACATTAAAATCTCCCGCGCATATCAATATCCCTTCTAGTTCCATCACTATCATATCAAAAATGGTCTCATATAAATCCCTCTCACTCTCTGGGGGTGCATAAACATTCACTAACGTAATCATTTGACCCTCCATTTTTCCCTTCACCAGAACAAACCTTCCCTCCTTGTCTCTTACTTCCTTGATCAATTCAAATTTGACTGTTTTTGATTAACGTGATTACTCCTCTCCTCAGGTTCCGTTTAAAGGAACTATAGTATGCATTTTCATATCCAAATCTCTTCAGTTTCTCATGATCCTGTGCTACCAAATGTGTCTCCTGCAGAAAAATCACTTCCATCTCACTTTTTTTACATTTCAACATCACTTTGCCCCTCTTTATCGTATTATTCATTCCATTAACGTTTAACGACATCATTTTTATACCTTTAACCATTGTCATCTTTCTTCTTCTTTCGTCTCTCAGTCCCCCCCATGTCACATTCATTCCCCCCTCCGGTTGTAGCCTCCGCTCTCTTCACCGAATACATATAATGATTAACATAAATAAAAAACATAAACTTTACATAAAGTGCTCCCAAGGCGTTCGGGGGGTCCCTGTGTCCCCCCCTGTCCCCTGCTGGTGGGTGAGGAGTAATTGCTCTCCTAGTGAGAGGCCTCCTCCTGACGGCTTGGGGGTTTGAAACCTTTACCCCCAACCGCTCGTCATATTTGTCCAGCCTTCTTACTGTTTTTATTGCTGTCGAGCTCCTGGTCAAAAGCACTCTGTCCTTCATTCTGATCAAAGACCCCCATTTCCTAGGTCCCTCTCAATGTGGCTCATATGTTCCAATGTCCCTCCTTCCTCCCAAACCCGTGTGTGGTGTCTTCTGTGTACCCCTTCTTACTTTCTTTTCCTCCCCTCTATTTTCTATGTGATGTCCATTTATCCCCTTAATCCCTTCCAACTGTGTTACGCAGTGTGTGTCTATGTATTTGTTTCAATATGTTCTGTGTTCCGTCTATCATACCTAATTATATTTCAATTTATTTCCTCCATCAGCATGTGTATTATGTGTCCATGTATACGTTATGTTCGTTCCTATATCCTGCCTCTACCTGGGAATGTGTGTTTATGTATATGTTATTTCAGTTTCTATATTTTGTCTCTATTTGTATAGTTTTTTCAATCTCTTGTGCGTGTACTCATCCGTTCGTCTCCTCCCGCCTCCTCTCCCCTCCTTCTCAGTCTCTGGCCTCCTCGTCCGTCTCCGCCTTCGGTCTGTCACATCTCACCTCAACCTTCTCCTCTCTCCTCCCTCCTCTCCCGGGTTTCGATCTCCTACTCTGGTCCATCTGCGTGCTTTCTCCAATCTCTGCTGCAGGCTCAGCGTCTGGCCCTCCTGTCCCCTTCCTTCTCCGTCCTCCGCCATCTGCATCCCCCGTCGCCTCATCTCCTCCGCCGCCGTCGCGTACGTCACCGTCCCTTCCTTCCAGTGAATCCTTAGCGAGGTCATGGGTGATTGGAATTTCATTCTGTTTTCTTTCAGAATTCTCTTCAGTCCCGCGTAGGACCTGCGTGTTATTGCTACCGCTGTCGAGTAATCGTGATCAAACGACAGTCTTTTCCCCTCGATTTCTATCTTCTTGGTCCACGCGGTTCTGAGTATCAATTCCTTAATCTCAAATCTCAGAAAGTTAATAATCACCGCCCTCGGAGGTCTGTCCGGTTGTGGTCTCGGAGCCAACGCCCTGTGGGCCCTCTGTATCTCCATTTTTTCCAGTCCCGTCTCCTCCAGTTGTTCCTTGATAAGCTTTTCCACATATTGGATCACCGATTCCCCTTCGACTCCTTCTTTCAATCCCCATATTCTGATGTTATTTCTCTGTGACCTCCCCTCCATGTCCGATATCTTTGTCTCCATCTGTTCTTGTTTTTGAATCGCACACGTTAACACCTCGTGTATCTCTGTGTTCCATTCCTCCGTTTGCGCCGTTCTAGTCTGTAACTCTGTTACGTTTCTGTCCTGTTCCGCCATCTTCTCATCCACCCTTTTGAGTTCTGTATACATTTCACCTCTGAAGTCCTCCTGTTCCTTCCTCAATTCCTCCCGTAACTTCCCAATATCGTTCCTTATCGTGTCCGTGTTCAGTTTTATCGTCGCTGTTATGGTCTCCAATATCCCGGCCTGCATGACCACGGCCCATCCTGGCTGTAGTAGTAGTATTAGTAATGATAGTAGTAGTAGTAGAATAGAATACTCTTTTAATTGTCATTGCACACAAGTATACAAACGAAATGGCAGGGGAGCTCCCACAGACCGTAGTACAATATACATATAACACTGTACACTGTACATATAACAGAATATTTTAAATAATAAAGTGCATGATGAGCGGTAACATAATGGTTTATCAAGTCCAGGTAAAGTGCATGGTGCACGTGAGGGGACAGTCAATGAGAGTTTAACAGTCTGACTGCTTGGGGGAAAAAGCTGTTCATAAGTCTTGAACTCTTCGCATGTATGGACTGGTATCTCCTCCCCGAGGGAAGGAGCTGAAAGAGGTGATGTGCTGGGTGAGACTGGTCCTTGATGATACACTTGGAGCGGTGGAGGCAGCGGGAGGTGAAGACAGAGGTGATGTTTGGTAGAGGAGTCCCGACGATCCTGCCTGCCGCCTTCTCCACCCTCTGTAGAGCCTCTTGCTCTGCCTTTGTGCAGCTGGAGAACCACACAGACACACCGTAGGTCAGCACACTCTCAACCGCACAATGATAGAAGTTGACAAGGAGATTTGGTGGCAGGCCAGCCTGCTTCAGCTTCCTTAGGTAGTATAGGCGTTGCTGAGCTTTCCCGATCACTGAGGCGGTGTTGGTGCTCCAGGACAGGCTCTCACTCACACTGAGACCCAGGAACTTGAACTCAGTGACCCTCTCCACTACCTCGTTGTTGATGAGCAGAGGGGAGTGGTCAGGCCTTGATCTTCTAAAATCCACTATGATCTCTCTTGTTTTCTTTATATTGAGCGCCAGGTTGTTATTGTCACACCAGGCTGTAAGGTCTTCCACCTCCCTCCTGTAGGCAGACTCATTGTTGTTTGTTATGAGACCCACAATTGTGGTATCGTCTGCAAACTTGATGATGTAATTGGAGGGGTAGGAGGGGGAACAGTCATGTGTGAGCAGGGTGTACAGTAATGGGCTGAGTACGCAACCCTGCGGGGCGCCGGTGCTGAGAGACAGGGTGGACGAGGTGTAGTTGCCCAGCCTGACGGCTTGTGTGCGGTTTGTGAGGAAGTCCAGCACCCAGTTACACAGTATATTACACAGACCCAGGGTTTGGAGTTTACTAATGAGTTTATGGGGGAATATAGTGTTGAAGGCAGAGCTATAGTCGACAAAGAGCATTCTTACTTCTTACTTCTTCTTTACTATCTTAGTAATGATAGTAGTAGTAGTAGTAGTAGTAATAATAGCATCAGCAGCAGTAGTAGTAGTAGTGGTATCAATAGTAGTATCAGTAGTGGTAATAGTAGTAGTAGCAGCAGTAGTAGTAGTAGTAACAGCAGTAGCAGTAGTGTAGCAGTAGTAGTATTATAGTAGTATATTAGTAGTATTATAGTAGTAGTATCAGTAGTGGTAATAGTAGTAGTAGTATCAGTAGTAGTAGCAGCAGTAGCAGTAGTAGTATATTAGTAGTATTGTAGTAGTAGTATCAGTAGTGGTAATAGTAGTAGTATCAGTAGTAGTATCAGTAGTAGTAGTAGTAGTAGTAGTAGTAGTAGTAGTAGTAGTAGTAGTAGTAGTAGTAGTAGCAGCAGTAGTATTATAGTAGTATATTAGTAGTATTGTAGTAGTAGTTATATCAAAGGTTATATGGAGTCAGATCAAGAAATGAACTGGTCAAAACAAAGCTGCAATTAACACTTTAAGTGCCGAAAACGTGTTTAGGCGTCCTTCCCCGCCATGCTCAAGTTGCAGAGGACGCCGTAACTCGTCTTTAATATCAATATTTCAAAAATCTGTGATCGGAATCATATTTTCCATCCGCAGCCTTCACACACAGTTCTGAGCTCCTCTCAAACCTCTAGCGGTTCAAGAGCGCCATCTGGTGGCCGATCGGCAGAAGCGCCAAACAGGAAGTTATGTGGTTGAAGTGCTGATCGTCCATATTACTTCCGGGCACTCTCTATAGGTCCCGGGAATCGATCTCGACACAATACATAGCGATCCGTTGCCAATAACTCGATAAACAACATGATTTGGACGTATATACTATTATACAACCTGGAAATAGATCGCGTATTTCTACATCCCATAATAGGAATATTTCAGTTCCACGTTCATCGTCCAACGGCGCGAGGAAGATACGGTAAGATTCAGCGTTATTTTTGAACGTGTTCGATATAAACTGCTCTGATGATCATATCACCCACACTAGATGAATGATATAACGCTGCCCACGGAATTATAAACGATCCCCCGCCCATCCGGTCATCATCAGATGATACGTAGAAACTTCTAGAAGTACGTCCAATTGAAATTTTTGATCTCGCACAGATTCCTACCAAACTGTATTTCATCATCAATATAATGCATTTGGGGCTATAAATCACGTTCTGGAGAAAGCTGCAGAAAGAGATGAAAACATACTTATACTTTAGACCATATTTTACTATGAATATGTGAATGAAAAAGTTTAACGTTGCTACACAATGAACAATACATATAGGACCTTGAATGGGTCCTAATAATGGCAATTTAGCAATAGAATTTAAAAAGTTATAGCCCTGCAAAGAAGGGGAACTTTTCCATAGACAAATAGAGCTGGCAAGGGATGGTATATCATGAATTTAGCCTTAGGCAATCAAAGTGTTAAGCCAATTGAACTGAAGGTCAATGACAAAACTTTACAGTATCCGTCAGACATAGCACCGGCCCTCAATCAGTATTTTGTAGAGTCTATGGTTGCAATAGCCCAAAGCTTCGCAGTTCAGGACAGTAGTCCTAATCTGCCATCTACTGTCAATATTAATGAACCAGCAGTCGTACCAAAATCAGTCACTGAGATAGAGGTTGCAAATATAATTACATCCCTCAAATCCTCAAGAGCTAATGTCTTTGGAGTCAAAGACATTGAAGTTAAATGATCTTGTGGAATTTAAAACGGCACAATTAATGTATAAAGCAAAAAGTCATGCACTTCCAAGAAACATTCAAGAATTGTTCTTTGATAGGGAGGGGGGTTATAATCTGAGGGGAGAACACAATTTAAAAGTGCTAAATGTACTCACTACCATGAGAAGACACTGCATCTCGATATGTGGAGTGAAACTGTGAAACAGTCTAAATGTGGTGCTAAAGCAATGTCCAAACATGAGACCATTCAAACTGATGTATAAGGAAATTATGTTCACAAGGTACAGGGATGAGGAAGGGACTTGATATTCACAGGTGTTTAAATTTTTATTTTATTTCTTTCGTGTTTTACATATATAGTTTTTGTTTTTTTGTTTTGCATATATATATATATATATATATATATATTTTTTTTTTATGTTTTAAAATAGTACACTCATTTGAGTAGTGGAAAAGGGGTAGGATTAAATAAGTGTATACTTCTTCCTACTCCTTTTCGAACATGTAGATTGAGTTGTGTTTTGCTTTTGTTATTGATTTGTTTGTATTCATTGCATGTTCGAAATAAAGATTTCAAATAAAAAGAATATATATATGGCATGGACACACTCATGCTGAAAGAGATAAACTCCTCTATAGTGAAGTCACTGACCCATATAATCAATATGGGTTTCAATCAAGGGAGTTTTCCTAACCCATGGAAGCCTGCCTTGTGGTCCCTTTATTTAAAAGTGGTGACCCTCTCATGACATCCAATTACAGACCCATCAGTATTCTACCCATAGTGTCCAAGGTATTTGAAAAACTGATTGCCAAACAGGTCACTGATCATCTTAATAACAGCTCCTTCCCACTGCACCCAATGCAATTTGGATTCAGGGCCAATCATTCAACAGAAACAGCAACATGCTTCTTCTTAGAGAGAGTCAAGGCTTCAATGGACAGGGGTACGGTTGTGGGGGCTGTGTTCCTTGATCTAAGGAAAGCTTTCGACACCGTTAATCATACTATTCTACTCCAAAAGCTGGTCAATTTCAACTTCTCCATAGAGTTCCTCAACCTCTTCAAATCATACCTTTCATTCCGTTCCCAACTTGTCAAAATTGAAAATCATAAATCTACTGCCATCTGGTCTGTCAACTGGTGTCCCGCAGGGCTCTGTCTTGGGTCCAATCCTGTTCAGCATGTACATTAACGATTTGCCTTCGGTGTGTGGCCAATGTGATGTACTGATGTATGCTGATGATATGGTGATCTTTACACATGGTAAAACCACAGAAGAGGTTGCAACCAAATTGTCTAATGTCATGGTGAATGTCACATCCTGGCTTAAGAACAGCTGTTTACAATTGAATGTCTCTAAGACTGTCTGTATGTTCTTCTCCAAGGGCCACAGAGAAGTTGCAGAGCAGGATATCTTCATCTCCGGTCAGAAATTACAGGTAGCATCAGAATACAAGTACTTAGGACTATACATAGACCGAAACCTTAGTTTCAAAAATCACATAAAAAAAAAGTCTATCAAACTTCAGGTACATAAGAAACCTCCTTTCAACCGAGGCAGCAAAGCTATATTTTCATTCAATGGTTCTTTCCCACATCACATACTGTTTGATAACCTGGTCCAATTCATATTCCACCATTCTGAAACCACTTCAATCACTATACAAACAAGCAATCAAAATTCTAGACAAGAGACCATTCAGGTACCATCACTGTCACATTCTAAAAAAATATAATCTACTCAGTTGGGAAAACCTGACTCTTTATCAAAACGTCTGTCTAGTTTTTAAAATAAAGTGTGGATTGGCTCCTCCTCCTTTGTCCGGTTTCATCAACCTCAAGTCTGCCTCAACCAGGAACACTAGAGGTGCGGCAAGGGGGGACTGTACAATCCCTTTAAAAAAAAGTGTATTTGGCCAGGCCGTCTTTTCATATAGAGCATCCCACCAATGGAACTCAATACCTCATACAATTAGAGTGTCCACATCATATCATTCATGTGCAGGGTTAAGGAATGGCTCATTGAAAACCAGAATTGTCAACACTGTGTGTGTGTGTGTGTGTGTGTGTGTGTGTGTGTGGATATGGTGCGTTTGTCTATGTCTGGGTCTTTTAATATGTCATGATGTGCTCTGTCCTTGTGTCCATGACTGTATTGTGCCCTGTATCCCTATCGTATGTCTATGTGCTTTTGTTGTGTTTTTATTCTAATGTTATTTATCTTGATTTTATTCTGTTTTTATTGCTAACCCTTTTTCACACAGGATCTTAGCCTGTACCTTCTGGGAAATGAGCCTTTTGGCTCAAATTGGGTCCATTTACATCTGTAAAATGTTTTATTAATGTACGCTGTCCCCCTTGATCAAATAAAGTAAACCTAAACCTAACCAAGTAGTATTAGTATTACAGGAAATGTACCTTACTAAAAATGGTAACTACAGATGAGGTACTAAAAAAACTGAGCGCCCTCCAACCGAACAAGGCCACTGGCCATGACAACATCCCCTCCAAATTCCTCAGAGACTCAGCAGCCGCCATCACCCCAGTCATCACACACATAATAAACCTCTCCATAAAACAGGGACACGTCCCCAAGGACTTCAAAATTGCGAGAGTAACACCCCTGCACAAAAAGGGCAGCAAATTAGACCCAGGCAACTACCGCCCTGTTTCTATCCTTACATCCATCTCGAAAGTCATGGAAAAAATAGTATACGAACAGATCGAAAAGTACCTTGCGGAAAAAAATCTAATCTACGAATTCCAATCTGGCTTCAGAACATCCCACTCCACTGACACATGCCTTCTCTATTTGAACGACCACATCAAACAAGAGGTGGACGCGGGAAAATACTGCGGCATGGTCATGCTGGACCTACAAAAGACACTGTCAATCACACCATTCTGGTTGACAAGCTAAAAGCAATTGGTTTTGATAGTCTATCAGTGAGCTGGATACAATCCTACCTGGAGGGGAGAGAACAGATGGTGGCGGTAAACGGTACCCTATCCCCCCCCCCTCACAGTGAACTGTGGTGTTCCACAAGGAAGCATACTAGGACCACTACTATTCCTAATTTATGCAAATGACATGTCGTCAGCTTGTGACTGCAACTTGTTCCTGTTTGCGGACGACTCAGCCCTGCTGGTCTCTGACAAGAACAAGTTACAGGTTGAAAAAGCCCTCAGCTCAGAACTAGGCAAAATCTGCATATGGCTCGCCGACAACAAACTATCATTACACATGGGCAAAACAGAGTCCATTCTCTTCGGTTCAAATAACAAACTCAGCAAGACCGACAGCTTCTCGGTTACAGTGGGTGACTAATATTGTCACAAGGAAAGATGAAATTACCTACCTGGGTTCCATCCTAGAGGCTAATCTTTCCTGTGACAAAATGGCATCCAATGTAATAAAAAAAGTCAACCAACAAACTAAATTCTTGTACCGGATCTCCTCTCTGGTAAACAAGAATACCCTGAAGACTCTGGCAGGAGCACTCATTCAAGGGTACTATGACTATGCTTGCACCTCATGGTACCAAAGCACCTCAAAGGCACTAAAAACTAGATTACAAACATCTCAAAACAAACTGGTCAGACTACTGCTTGACCTTACTCCTAGAACCCACCTCACCCCTGCCCACTTTGACAACCTAGGATGGCTTAGAGTAGACGACAGAGTACAGCAACTTGCAATGGGCCTGGTCTACAAGATACACTACGCGACCAAGGTACCCATGTACATGTCAAAATACTTCCCAAAGGTCAGTGAATACCACGATCACAACACCAGAGGGAGCTCCACAAATCATGTTAAACCCAGATTCGGCTCAAACAAGGGACTAAACACGTTTCGCAATTATGCCACATCAATGTGGAACGCCCTACCCAAAGCTGTAAAGGAATATGAATCACTACCCACTTTCAAAAACACTCTCAAAGAACACCTACGGGAGACTGCAATTCGAAACTGGCCCCTACAAATGTCCTAACCCAGTTGTACAGTAAATGACCAAGTATGGCTTTGTCAGTATTCCAATGTACAGTGTACACTGTACAGTGTACAGTGTCCCCCCCCCCTTAAACCACTGCTAATTATGTACTTAGTATTACTTGCCAGACAGTACAACTAATTATGGCAGACACTCAGAATAACACGGCACGGTGACAAAGAAATATCATTGAGGGTATTTATTATTATGCAGCAAATTGTACAGAGATGAGAATTAAGGTTGCGCTTGTATGGCGAAGAATATGAATAAGTCAGTCAGTAGCAAAAGTCAGTGGGAATAGAATAATTCCTACGATGGGGTACTAGACTAACGCCGCCTGGCATAGGATAGCAATATAGGGGGAAACTCTGGTACCGCTGGAGACAAGGGGTTTCCTCCCAGAGATGTAAGCTCTGGAGGGAAGAAGAATGTTCGGATACTCAGTCTGTTCAATTGAAGAAGAAGGGGGTTCGCGTACAGAATCCAGTCCTTGTAATCCAAATGCTCAGCAACAAAGCAATAACTGTAATCCAATTGCACGATAGCAATGACGATAGCCAGCTAGCTTCGGTCCACGAAGCCAGCCCGAAGTAGATCCTCAAGGTGGTTAAATCCAAACGACAGTGGGTATTAACGATGCTCTTCTCCAGGTAGTACGTTCCACAATCACTATAATCCAACCAAATACTGGTTCTGCAATCGCCGCCGTCGGTTCCAATATGCACATGTCCAGTAGGTTCTCCGACTAGGCCCTCCTCGTGTACTGGCACCAATGTATTTAGTCCACGTACACTGGCTAAGGTTCCACTAGCTAAACGAACAAACTGCTGGGTAATGCTGCACACGAACGAACTGCTGTTGGCACGATACACAATAAATAACGACTCTTTACTTCACATTAAGCTAAGTCGAACTTGACGTTACTGCATTAACTCTGACACTTTTACTATTCACTTCGCACGTGGTTCTCAACGCTCTGTTTAGACGAACTGCTTGACTTCACTGTTTTACCAAACGAACGCACACGATGAACTGCTACTGTTCGCACCTGCCGCGATATATATACTTAAGTGGCTTTCTAGTGCCAAACCTCAGTTCTCGTCTCGAATCAATGCGCCGTCTCCAGGCATGTTCCAACATGCCTGGACTCGCCTTTGAACCTGACTTTAGGGGCTCGCCGTCTGGCGCCGATAACGTTATCCAATGAGGAAAGTGAATATTACTGGGATTCAAACGCAGGCTTAAAGGGATATAACGTGTATATATAAATAATATACAAGGTATATAAAACAATAAATGTAGATTCTCAGCTTTTAATCTGGCCCTTCACAACAGCCGCCTCCTAATTAGTCCGCACCTAATTAGTTAAAGGAGACAGATTAATAGTCCAGTCAACGGCTCAATACTTGTTGTGAGGAGTAAGGCAATCTACAAAGTCAGTGGGTCATGGTCGTCATCAGGGGAGTCAGGGAGCTCCGGCAACTCTATCAGCTTCGCCACGGGTCGGGTGTAGGTCCGCCCTTGGACTATGACTTCTGCCGCTCTGACCTTCCCATCGGCACCAGTAATCACTTTGCTTACGCGGCCGGCCGGCCACGTAGCTCGGGGTAGTGACTGGTCTATGATCATAACGACTGTGTCCACCTTCAGGTTGTCCCGGTCCTTTACCCACTTCTGATGGGCTTGGAGGGACGGTAGATAGTGGAGGAGGAAACTGGTCCAAAACTGGTCAGCCAATACCTGACTGTATCTCCACATTCTTCGGCCGTTCACCTCCTCAGGTCTGTACACCGCCTGTGGAAGGGCAGGGTCCAGCCGCCCCATCAAGAGATAGTTTGGGGTGACTGGGTCGAAGTCTGCTACGTCACTTGAGACGTAACCGAGGGGCTTCGAGTTCAAGACGCCCTCGATCTCCGTGAGGACTGTCGTGAGGACTTCTTCCGCCACGGTCTGGGCCCCAAGCACGGTGTACAGAGCAGTCTTTATAGAACGGACTTCTCTTTCCCAGGCTCCCCCGAAATGAGGGGCGTTCGGGGGGTTGAACTGGAATTTGATCTGAGAGGGAGCGAGGCGGGTCTTAAGTCCTTCACCCATAGCCTGGAAGCTCTCTCTCAATTCTCTTTCTCCGCCTTTGAAGTTTGTCCCTTGATCGGACAACAACACAGACGGGCTTCCTCTTCGGGCTTGAAATCTCCGGAAAGACATGAGGAATGAATCCGTACTCATGGTCTGGAGGATTTCTATATGAACAGCTCGGGTGGTCATACACTTGTACACAATGCCCCACCTCTTCTCTGTCCCTCTTCCTTTCTTGACGTTGAAAGGGCCGAAGCAGTCCACGCCCGTGGAGTGGAAGGCCTTCTCGCCGAGTCGAAGGCGGCAGGGAGGCAGGTCGGCCATCATAGGTATACTGGGCTGTGCTCGCCACTTGCGACAGTTTAAACAAGTCCGTTGGAAGCGACGTACTGCTTCTCTCCCTTGAAGTATCCAATAACGTCGTCGGATCTCAGCGAAGACTCTCTCTGCCCCCGCGTGGTACACATCCTCGTCGTACTTCTGTATGATCAGCTCGGTTACCTTGTGTCGGCTGTTGAGGACGATAGGATGCTTGACATCATCCGTCAAGTCTGGGGCCCGTCTCAAACGACCACCCACCCTGATGAGGTGCTGGGTGTCGAGCTCGGGGGCCAAAGTGAGCAGTCGGCTGTCTGAGGGGATTGGCTTTTCCCCTTCCAGGCAGTCTAGCTCATCTGGAAATGAGTCTCTTTGGGCTCTCTTTAGCAGAAGGAGTTCTGCCTCTGCGTAGTTCGATGCGTCAATGTCTGTGGTGGGGGGGGCCTCAGGGTGGTGCCACAAGAATGTCCTTTTCTGAGCACTCTCAAGGGTTAAGCAGTCGTCTATGTTAGGGTCCGTTGGAGCTGGGGCGTGCGTCAGCCCGCAGAACATAGACTTCTTGATCTCTGCCTCCTCTTGACTCGCCTCCCGTGGTGTGGGGGTAGGCCACTCCTCCTCCGGGAGCTTGAGGAACTCAGGACCGTCACTGTAAATGTTGGGACGTGTGAGGTCGTCTAGGGACATCCCCCGTGTGATGACATCTGCTGGGTTCTGCTTGGTGTCAACGTATCTCCAGCACGCTGATCCTACCAAGTCTTGAATCTCGGTGACTCGGACTCCGACGAAGACTTTGTATTGACAAGAATCGGACTGGATCCATGTGAGCACAGTCATGGAGTCTGACCACAGGATTGTCTTTCGCACCGTTATGGTGAGTTCACGTTGTATCAGCGTGGCGAGTTGCGCGCCTACCAGAGCTGCGCAGAGCTCTAGACGCGGGATAGATTGTTGCTTGCGGGGGGCTATTCTTGAGCGAGCCAGGACGAAGGCTGTGTGTACTTCTCCTCCCTCCTCTCGGGCTCTCAAGTAAGCCACCGAACCGTAAGCTACTTCTGAGGCGTCACTGAAGACGTGCAGGTCCATCTGACACGTCTCCAGCCGCACTGTGGGTGGGAAGTAGCTCCGGCGAATGTTCACATTTTGGAGCGAGTTGAGTTCTCCCTCCCACTCTCTCCAGGTGGAAGCCAGGTGGTCGGGTATGGGGTCGTCCCAGCCCTGCTCCTTGTCCCACAGTTCTCGCACCAGCATCTTCGCCCGAGTGGTGTAAGGTAGGATACACCCCAGCGGGTCGTATTGGCTTGCGAGTGTTCTGTATACGCTCCGTCGAGTGGTCGGTAGAGGGGTCGACCTTCCCTGCTCCTGGGTCAGGGGTGTGTGTTTATAATGGAGCGAGTCTGTTTTGAAGCGCCAGACGAGGCCCAATGTAATTTCCTGTGCTTCACCTGGGGTGGTCGCCATCCAGGTCTCGCTGCTTGCTGCCTTTGTCTCTGGGGAGAGGCTGCGAAGTACTTGAGGGTCACTGCTGGCCCACTGCCTAAGGTCGAAGCCGCCTTTGATCAGG
The DNA here is from genome assembly GCF_963971535.1 of Notolepis coatsorum. Classification (NCBI taxonomy): domain Eukaryota; kingdom Metazoa; phylum Chordata; class Actinopteri; order Aulopiformes; family Paralepididae; genus Notolepis; species Notolepis coatsorum. Next base: position 17,775 of record NW_028173477.1, read on the forward strand.
GAGGCTCGGAGCTTAAGCAGGATGGCTTCGGCTTCTTCTGGCGTTGATACGCTTTGTAGGCAGTTGTCCACGTAGAAACTCCTCTCTCGCTTTGTCTGACCTCCTCGTCAGCTCCAGGGTCTTCGGTCACGTGCTTTTGTAGTGCGAACGTGGCGCAGCATGGGCTACATGTGGTGCCGAAGGGGAGGACCTCCCATTGATAAATGGAGGGTTGTTCATCGTCGATCCTCTCTCTCCACAGGAACCGCAGCAGGGGCTTGTCCTCCTCCATCAGTCGCACCTGCAGGAACATCCCTTTGATGTCGCCGCTGATGGCCACTTTGTCCTGGCGGAAACGTAGTAATAATAATAATAATAATAATAATAATGGATTGGATTTATATAGCGCTCTTCTCTGACTGACTGTTGCTCTGACTCAGAGCGCTTCACAGAGTCCATTATTCGTTCATACACAGTCATACCGGTGGTGGTAAGCTACAATTGCAGCCAGAGCTGCCCTGAGGCAGACTCACGGAAGCGTGGCGAATAATCAACGCCTACGGCCCCTCCGACCACCACCAACATTCATTCACATGCATACACATTCATACGAGGCAAGTAGGTTAAGTGTCTTGCCCAAGGACACAACGGCAATGGGATGGACATGGGCTTGAGCGGGATTCGAACCACCAACCCTTCGATCATTGGACGCCCCGCTCTACCCCTGAGCCACGCCGCCCCACAAGTAGTAGTACGCCGAGGAGGGAGGGGCCGAGTGTCGGGCCGGGTAGGAGCAAGTTATTCAGGTTCTGTAGTCCGATCTGGTAACTGCAGTTGAATACAATGCGGTTCTTGCCGTTGTGGTGGACCTTGTGATGGGGCACGTACCAGGATTCAGTCGTCTGGTCTGCCTCTTGATTGTCAATTTTCTTTATATGTCCCGCTGTGATCAGTTTGTCGATCTCAGCGTGGTATATAGTGGCTTGAGGGGGGTCTTTAGCTAGACGCCGCTCGGTGTTCAGTAGATAGCGTTGTGTCGCTTCTTTTGATGCGTGGAGGGTGGGCATCCCCTCTCGCCTCAAGAGTGGAGTTGCGTATCTCATCACTCCGTCGACCTCGACCCTCTTTGTCTTCTGCTCGAGGAGGGCTATGGCATACTTGTCTTCCTTGGAGCGAACTAGTTTCCGTTCGTTCTTGAAGGGCATCGAGTCTAATGTCCATAGTCTCTCGACGTGCTGCAAGAGGGTGGTGTCGTCGTCGCTTACCCTCGTGTAGAGGCAGCGTGTGGCCGTCGGTCGGTTGGAAGACCCGGAGAGGGGGCCTTGGAGCGTCCAACCCAGGTGGGTCTTGACCGCGGCTGGGCAGCCTCTGGGTCCGATGTGGACCTGGTCCGTTGGGACGATGAGGTCTGCGTGGTCGGAGCCTATGAGCAGGGTCGGGGTGGCGCCGTCGATGAACGGTATAGGCAGTCGGCGTAGGTGCACGTATTTCTCCATCAGCTGTGGGATGGGGTAGGTATAACGTGACAGACTTATGTCATGGCTTGTGAAGGCATTAGTGATGCTGTACCGCTTCTCGGGCTGCTCGACCGCTGCTATTGTGAATGAGACGTTTTCGCCCTTTATGGTCTTTAGGTCTCGCCGAATAGTACGGATTGTCATTGTTTCTTCGGTACCCCGCAGGCCCAGCTGGGCTGCGGCGGAAGCGAGGAGGAGAGTCTTTTTAGACCCATCGTCGAGGACGGCGTAAGTGTCCAGGACCTTGTTCTCGTAGCTTAAGAGCACTCGGACCACCTTCAAGAGCACTCGGGAGCTCCCGCTCTTCGCAGGGTCTATATACATGACATCTACTCTCAAGCTGCTTTGTGGTACGGGTCTCCTCTTGTTGCTGTCGTGTAGGACATCCAGGTGGGCGCCGTCGCACTTGCTGCATCTTTTCTTCAGGCGGCACTCAGCTGCCATGTGGCTGCGCGCGCAGCGGAAGCAGCGGCGGTTCGCTTTGATCCACTGACTCACTTCGTCAGCAGTCACCTTCTTGAAGGTGTCACATTGAGACAGCCAATGTTCATGTTCACAATACTGGCAGGCAATCTTCCACTTTCCCTTCGCGGGGGGGTGTTGTGATTCTTGGGCCGCGGCACTGACTCGGCCTGGTGCATAACGGTCACGGACCGGCGGTTGTCATTGAACCTCCTCGGTCCATCTTTAGGGTTAGAGCCACTCCACACAAATGTGTCTAATCGTAGACTGCTGACCTCCCTGGCGAGGAAATCAGCCAGGTCTAAGAGGGATGGTTCTGGGCCGTGGGGGTCACGGTGGTCTTTCTGCCACCGAAAACGCTCTTGGCGGGCTGGAGGGAGCTTCTCCAGTATCCGCTCCATGTTGGAATTTGCATATAGTTCATATCTCCCCTTCTCCTTTTGTGACCCCAGCATCCCCACAAGGGATTGTACCTTGATAGAGAGGTCATCTAGTGCTCTATTGTCTTTGGCTGGGGGGAGGCGGTCGATATCTCGTATTTCTTGGATCACGTAATCCCATATGCGTCCATAGCGCGCGTCGAGGGCCACCAGAGCATCTGAGTAGGGGGTTCTTGAGTTCGAATATGCCAGCGCTATGTTATGCGCTCTGGGCACTTTAAGGTGCTTGAGGAGGATGGCATATTTATAAGACTCGTCGTGTACATCGGACATTATAGTCTCTAAACACATGCGTAGTTCCGTATACTGTGCTCTGTCCTCACGCGTAAAGTCTGGGAACGTGGGTGTTCCAAGGTAAGATGCCATGGATGGCTGGGACACAGATGCGCGTAGGGGGAGAGGCCTCCTGGGCGAGTCTCCCCGTACGGGTGGTCGTGGGTTAGTGCTGGGTGGGTACCAGAGGCCGGGCCCCCAGGTGCTGCTCCTCGGTGCTGACTGTGTATTAAACTCACCCATGGGTTGGGTCGGGGGTTTGTAACGCAGTGGCTCGGGGCTGAGGTCGGGGCTGTACTGGGCCTCCTGGTCCAAAATAGGTTCCTGCTGGTGGGCTTGATGTCCTCCCTCGTCCTCCGCTAGGTCCTGGAGTCTCCTAGTTAGTTTCTCGGCGACGTAGGCGGGATCTTCCCGTTGGCTGGGTCCCGTATAGACCGGTCGGGGAGGGGAAGGTGCCCTCGACCCGTGTCGTGATGATCTCCGGGAGCTCCGTGTGGACGAGGGGGGGGTCGCCCTCTGGATCAATTGTTCTATCATCTGCGCCTGCAGACGGTCTCGCTCCGCTTCGCGCTGTGCATTGGCGGCGGCGCGCTGTGCATCGCGTTGCGCGTTGGTGCGGTCTCGCTGAATGTTCTCTTCAACCTGGAGGCGCCTCTCTTCCAGTCTGATAGTCATCGCTGCGTCAGCCTGGAGGCGACTCTCTTCCAGTCGGATGCGTTCGTGTGCACTCTGTTGTTGCGCTTGGAGGTGCTCTCGTTCCACTGCAGAGTGTTCGCGCTCACTAAGTGTCTGTGCTTGGAGACGGTCTCTTTCGGTTGATGCAGTTAGTGTGGCGATCAAGGCTTGTGCTAGTCGCTGGTCAGCCTCGCTGGGGGATGACACTGATGGAGGTGATCGGGCGCTGACAGGACTTGGTGGGGACCTGTTCTCTTGGCGCGCTCCGAGGTCCATCTCTTGAGCGCTGCTTCTTGATTTCTCCCGCGCCCCGAGGTCCATCTCTAAGACGCGGTACTCTTCTCTTGGGTGCGCGCCGAGGTCTATCTCGGGTGCGCGCTCTTGGGTCTCTTGCGTTCCGGGGTCTATCCCGGTGGCGCTTTCTTTATACTTTGGCGCTCCGGGGTCTATCCCGGTGGCGCTGTCTTGGGGTATAGTCACGTCATGTCCCGCTTGTTCCCCCCCGTGAGCTAGGTCAGTTTCGTTTGAACCCACTGGGGTCTCTACTGGTGGGGCCGACAAGTCGATAGGATTGGGCATGCTTAAGCTATCAGTTTTATCCGTGCTTAGCGTCTTTTTAGATAAGCTAGGAGGTAAAACGAAAGCGTAGTCCTCCAGGTGTGGAGGGGGCTGACGTTTGCGCCTAGGGCGCTCTAGTTTGGGAGAGCCATTTGGAGAGTGTCCGCCGCTGGCCATATCACTATTAATATGATATTAAGATTACTGATACCCTCCGGCTCGAAGGACCAATTGTAACTGAGGGGTTACAAAACCCTGACTGTATTAAAGATTGTGATAGATTAAACCACTGCTAATTATGTACTTAGTATTACTTGCCAGACAGTACAACTAATTATGGCAGACACTCAGAATAACACGGCACGGTGACAAAGAAATATCATTGAGGGTATTTATTATTATGCAGCAAATTGTACAGAGATGAGAATTAAGGTCGCGCTTGTATGGCGAAGAATATGAATAAGTCAGTCAGTAGCAAAAGTCAGTGGGAATAGAATAATTCCTACGATGGGGTACTAGACTAACGCCGCCTGGCATAGGATAGCAATATAGGGGGAAACTCTGGTACCGCTGGAGACAAGGGGTTTCCTCCCAAAGATGTAAGCTCTGGAGGGAAGAAGAATGTTCGGATACTCAGTCTGTTCAATTGAAGAAGAAGGGGGTTCGCGTACAGAATCCAGTCCTTGTAATCCAAATGCTCAGCAACAAAGCAATAACTGTAATCCAATTGCACGATAGCAATGACGATAGCCAGCTAGCTTCGGTCCACGAAGCCAGCCCGAAGTAGATCCTCAAGGTGGTTAAATCCAAACGACAGTGGGTATTAACGATGCTCTTCTCCAGGTAGTACGTTCCACAATCACTATAATCCAACCAAATACTGGTTCTGCAATCGCCGCCGTCGGTTCCAATATGCACATGTCCAGTAGGTTCTCCGACTAGGCCCTCCTCGTGTACTGGCACCAATGTATTTAGTCCACGCACACTGGCTAAGGTTCCACTAGCTAAACGAACAAACTGCTGGGTAATGCTGCACACGAACGAACTGCTGTTGGCACGATACACAATAAATAACGACTCTTTACTTCACATTAAACTAAGTCGAACTTGACGTTACTGCATTAACTCTGACACTTTTACTATTCACTTCGCACGTGGTTCTCAACGCTCTGTTTAGACGAACTGCTTGACTTCACTGTTTTACCAAACGAACGTACACGATGAACTGCTACTGTTCGCACCTGCCGCGATATATATACTTAAGTGGCTTTCTAGTGCCAAACCTCAGTTCTCGTCTCGAATCAATGCGCCGTCTCCAGGCATGTTCCAACATGCCTGGACTCGCCTTTGAACCTGACTTTAGGGGCTCGCCGTCTGGCGCCGATAACGTTATCCAATGAGGAAAGTGAATATTACTGGGATTCAAACGCAGGCTTAAAGGATATAACGTGTATATATAAATAATATACAAGGTATATAAAACAATAAATGTAGATTCTCAGCTTTTAATCTGGCCCTTCACAACAAGTAGTATTATAGTAGTACTACAGTAGTAGTATTACAGTAGTATTACAGTAGTAGTAGTATTACAGTAGTATTATAGTAGTACTACAGTAGTAGTATTACAGTAGTAGTATTACAGTAGTAGTTAGTAGTAGTAGTAGTAGTAGTAGTATTACAGTAGTAGTAGTATTACAGTAGTATTATAGTAGTACTACAGTAGTAGTATTACAGTAGTAGTAGTATTACAGTAGTAGATTACAGTAGTAGTAGTAGTAGTAGTAGTAGTAGTATTACAGTAGTAGTATTACAGTAGTATTACAGTAGTAGTATTACAGTAGTAGTAGTAGTAGTAGTTAGTATTACAGTAGTAGTAGTATTACAGTAGTAGTAGTATTACAGTAGTAGCAGTAGTATATAGTAGTATTACAGTAGTAGTATTACAGTAGTAGTAGCTGTGTTTACCAGTATCAGAGTAGGTCTCCTCCACCACAGCGAGTCCTCTGGTGCTCAGCGCATGCTGAGGGAAGGAGAGGTGGAGCAGGCAGCCGTAACGAAGCCTCCTCTCTCCCTGCACCTCCCCCTCCTCCTCCCCCTCAGCAGGGGCAGAGGGCAGCTCCTTCAGCTGGGGAGCAGGGGAAGATTGATTGATTGAATTGATTGATTGATTGAAAACTTTATTAACAGATTGCAGAATGGGTACAATACAGTACGGCTCAATACATACAATTGTTAAGGGGATGCAGACCAGAGAAAGACTTTTGTCTTGTTTACATCAGGGTCCCCCGTTTTCAATTCATCATAACATATATGACACACACGACATAGACAGTACTGCTACATCTATACATTTATGACATACCAGATGTGCAAATACAGTACTGTTTGTGATACAAAAAGAGGTTGGGTAGGTGGGGTGGGGTTGGGTGGGTGGGGGGGGGGGGGGGCTGTACGGGGGGGGTTGGGTAGGGGGTGGGTGGGGGACATTGTACATTGGAATATTGACAAAGCCATACTTGGTCATTTACTGTACATTGGAGGGGGTTGGGTTAGGACATTTGCAGGGGCCAGTTTCGAATTGAAGTCTCCCGTAGGTGTTCTTTGAGAGTGTTTTTGAAAGTGGGTAGTGATTCACATTCCTTTACAGCTTTGGGTATGGCGTTCCACATTGATGTGGCATAATTGCGAAACGTGTTTAGTCCCTTGTTTGAGCCGAATCTGGGTTTAACATGATTTTTGGAGCTCCCTCTGGTGTTGTGATCGTGGTATTCACTGACCTTTGGGAAGTATTTTGACATGTACATGGGTACCTTGGTCGTGTAGTGTATCTTGTAGACCAGGCCCATTGCAAGTTGCTGTACTCTGTCGTCTACTCTAAGCCATCCTAGGTTGTCAAAGTGGGCAGGGGTGAGGTGGGTTCTAGGAGTCAGGTCAAGCAGTAGTCTGACTAGTTTGTTTTGAGATGTTTGTAATTTTGTTTTTAGTGCCTTTGAGGTGCTTTGGTACCATGAGGTGCAAGCATAGTTGTAGTACCCTTGAATGAGTGCTCCTGCCAGAGTCTTCAGGGTATTCTTGTTTACCAGAGAGGAGATCCGGTACAAGAATCGAGTTTGTTGGTTGACTTTTTTTATTACATTGGATGCCATTTTGTCACAGGAAAGATTAGCCTCTAGGCTGGAACCCAGGTAGGTAATTTCATCTTTCCTTGTGACAATATTGTCACCCACTGTAACCGAGAAGCCGTCGGTCTTGCTGAGTTTGTTATTTGAACCGAAGAGAATGGACTCTGTTTTGCCCATGTGTAATGATAGTTTGTTGTCGG
>NW_028173477.1:30000-35000 GCF_963971535.1 Notolepis coatsorum
GTCTTCAGGAGTCACTGGATCTGGGATTTTTCCCGCTAATTCTGGTCCAATATTTACAAAAAATGTATTAAAGTTGTTAACCACATCATCCATATTGCTAATAGTTTGATCCTTTTCCATAAAATACTGAGGATAGTTTATTTGTCTTGATCCATTCCTGATAATACCATTTAATATCTTCCAAACACCTTTAATATTATATTTGTTGTTATCTAATATTCTACTATAATGATCCTTCTTACATCTTCTCATAATATTAGTCAACTTGTTTTTATATTTCTTATATTTATTTTCTGCCTCTTTAGTTCTATGTTTTATTTTATGATGATATTTTGTATGTACTTTGACATTGATATCTGTTTTGTAATCCATGTTTATGTTAACACATTGAGTGCCACGCCCCTTCCGGGAAGTGACCTGGCCTTGCCGTCCATTAACCCCATGTAAACGTAGTTGTAGTTTGTAGACCTAAACCTATATTTTATAGTATAGCTATGGGTCTAATAACGCCGTCGAGTCTCAGTGAGTTGCTTCCAGTCAACGTGCAAAAAACAGATAATTTTTTCATCCGTACATTTCCGTTTTATGCCGTTTTGAATATGAATATAGTTTGGTTGCTTCTGAGTAATTCCAGGGAAAAGACGCGAAAAACAGCGTTTTTGTGTAATTCAATAAACACGTTGTCATTTTTCGCCTGATTATCGGATCTTCCTGAAATCAACGCTAGATCATCATTATTATCCTTCCTCGTGCACGCATGCAATGTGGTTTAGACCGGCGCGCCCCCCCCCCCCCCCCCCCCCCCCCCTCTGCAACCCAACGGCAGACAGCCACACACATAAAACACAGATAGCTTCAATCGCGGTAGAAATAAATATCAGATCAACGCTAGCTTTCATATATAGTGTCCTTACCTAGGGCTGACCTTCAAAGCTTTTTTTGGCAATCGAAGCTTCGGGGCCGAGCTTCTATTTTAATTCGAAGCTTCGGGGGGATTTTTTTTATATATATATAATATATATATATATATATATATATATATATATATATATATATATATATATATATAATATATATATATATATATATATATATGTTGTGGGACTTGTACAGCACTTTGGTAAACTTTGTTGTTTTTAAATGTGCTCTATAAATAAAGTGGATTGGATTAATGAATTAAGTAGCCCCTTTCGTGACTGTGACGCAGCCAACAAGGTTTCACTCGGCTGTGTGATTTAATTCAAGGTGGATCGCTGTTGTCGTTTGAACAACTTCAGATTTCATGGGAACTACCAATCCCCCAAATCAAGAATGTTTAAGATGAATGAAGTAAGATTTGATTATTTGAATATGGAATATGGCCTGTGTAGACTAAACTATGCACAGAATTATGTCAGTCTACAAGGTCCGGATTCTACATGGTCCGGCAATGTAGACCTTGTAGACTCCACTACAGACCAATTATCAGTGAATGTTCATGCATTTTTAAGAAGGGCTACTTCCACAAAAAAACAAAGAACTCACCAAAACATCTCAGTAGCACCTTATCTAAATGTTCTATTTCATATATGGAGATTCATATTTATTTATGTATTGCACTACATTTTATTTCCTATTTTGTTTATTCATCCCAGTATCTGTCTTTCTTATGTGTGGAATTCTACAAGGCATGTAGGTGTATATGTGTTTGAGGATGATATCCTTCAAACAGGCAATAGTGATGATATAATTTGGGCAGTGCTGAGCTGGGTTACTTTCCTCCAGTGTATTTGTCCCCCGGCCCCACACAATGGCCCCACGCGCACGCGCGCGCACACACACACACACAAATCGAAGTAAAGAAAATGTGAATTTTTTTTTGAAAAAACTTTTTTTTTTTTTTTTTACTTCGATTTTCTTTTAAAGGGGAACTCCACTATTTTGGGAAATTAGCTTATTTAACATCTTCCCTGGAGTTAGACAAGAAGATACATACCTTTTTTGTCTCTGTGCGTGCATTTTAGCTTTGGGAATAGACGCTCCGTTAGCATAGCTTAGCTTCATCACTGGAAGTGAGGCAGGACAGTAGCCTTACAGTGCCTTACAGTGTATTGCAAGGTCTGACATTGACCAAATTTGATATGCATGACCTTGGTGGGCTCTAGGTCAACTCCTGAAAAGGGGGTCAATGTCAGACCTTGCAATCAAAAGTTAGGGGGCGCACTGAAATTATGGCAAGGGTTATTAGCCCCCTAACTTTTGATTGCAAAATCTGACATTGACCCCCTTTGCAGGAGTTGACCTAGAGCCCACCAAGGTCATGCATATCAAGTTTGGTCAATGTCAGACCTTGCAATACACTGTAAGGCACTGTAAGGCTACTGTCCTGCCTCACTTCCAGTGATGAAGCTAAGCTATGCTAACGGAGCGTCTATTCCCAAAGCTAAAATGCACGCACAGAGACAAAAAAGGTATGTATCTTCTTGTCTAACTCCAGGGAAGATGTTAAATAAGCTAATTTCCCAAAATAGTGGAGTTATCCTTTAATGTTCGAAGCTTGTGCCATCAAACGAAGCTTCGAAGCTTCGAAGTATTTAAGACAGCCCTACCTGGTATCTGATGTAATGCAAAAAAAAGAATCCAATTATCTGATTGCCATTCCAGTTATCCACAGCGATCCTGTCTCCAACGTTGTTGGGCATTGCACTTCAACGGGCGGGCGGGGTCTGTAGTCCAAACCATCCCTACAAGCGTGTGTTTTGCCGGAGTGTTTTGCTGGAGTGTTTAGGACCTGCCCCCACGCCGCAGCTCGGTAGAGAAAATAAATGAACCCGTTTCTAACGGGGTGCAATAATGGCCGAAGGCATTAGAGGGCGGTATAAGCAGGGCTGTCGCACGTGCGACACTGACGTCAGTCTGTGCGATGAAAGGATTGACTTCAATAGCACTGGTGCGATGGCCCGTGCCTGGCGGAAAAAAGAAAAAAAAAGTGACGCGGTAAATTGAATGGGCCACGGCGCCACGCTATCCACTTGGTACTTGTAGTCTTGTGCGATTAAATACAATGTCCCTTCTGCGTAAGACTCCATATATCAAACACCAAATCCCATAATCCCTAGCGAACAATATCCCCGCGAGTTGCGAGCAGTGACTCATATCCGCTCGGCTCAGCTCACAACACAGCAGGTGAGCAGGACTCGTCTCAGCAGCAGACAGTAGCGTTTGGAACGCGGACATTGAAACAGAGCTAGTGGATAGTGTTGTCGCGACCCAAAACAAATCCCTGCTGTTTTATTCGGCAACGGGTCAAATGCATATAACATGCTTTGCAATCCTCGCGTCATAAAGTCCGAAATGAACGTTACGTTAGCATGAGCTAACAACAAGCTGTTCATAGCCATATAGAGAGAACAGCAGACGGGCAGAGTGAGGAGGAGGGGGCAGACATTCTCCCTTCTCTGTGTGTGTGTGCGTTTGGAAAGATCACATAAAGTCAGACGAGTATATTATATTGATAGTAAATGTACTGAGGGTGGACAGATAATGTTGATATTTAAACATAAAAAATACAATACAAAATAAATGTATTCATGATCATGCAACATAAAACGGTTGCGTGTTGTGAGTTCCAAAACATTTAACTTAAAGTTTAAAGCTCAATATATCAAAACGTGGCACTTTACAGTGAACAGGAGGTCTATGTGTATTAAAAACAATAGATTGTTTTTCCTTTAAAAGTCTGTTAGAGGTCAAAAATTAAAATGTCAAATGATATTTCCGTTGCCTTTTTTGAGTTGATCTAAATGTTACTGATTGTGTTAACACTTTGAGCGCCACGCCTGGTTTTCCGTTTTACCGGCTGAATGCCACCATCGGCGCCAATGTTAACGTTAATATCGCCTAATCTATGTTTTAAATTATGGCTATGTGTCTAATCTGCCCATCGCATTATCAAAGACTATTTTCCAGTCAGTGCTGTCAAGGCAGATTGTTTTTTTATCGCGTCGTTTCCGTTTCAGAGCAGTTAGAAAAGCCCCCGTTTTGATATAAAAAAACATCTCATTCTGGAGCATTCTATGAAAATCGTCTTTTAGTGGAATATTCCACAACGTTGATATTCGTCGGCCTTTTTATGAATCGTTTTCAAATAAACGCTAGATGATCAATATTATACGTGCACGCAAGCACATTACGGCCGCGCACGGATAATCGCTCCGTTGATTTCCTCACTGACTTTTACAGTGAAACCGAAAGAAGACATTTCACAAAACAGCTTATAACTTCATCAAACTTACTCTGATTATCCTAACACTGACATCAGATGGTATCCAACTGGTATATTCCAATTCCTGATCACTAGGGCTGTCTTAAATGCTTCGAAGCTTCGAACGTTCGATTCGATGGCACAAGCTTCGAACATTAAAAAAAAAATCGAAGTTTATAAAAAAAAATTAAAAAAAATTATTTTTTTCAAAAAAGATTTTTTTCAATTTTTTTTTTTTACTTCGATTTGTGTGTGTGTGTAGGTGTGTGTGTGTGTGTGTGTGTGTGTGTGTGTGTGTGTGTGTGTGTGTGTGTGTGTGTGTGTGTGTGTGTGAACTACCCATCCCAGTTAGGACAGCCGAATCCCGTCCAATCTTTCGCCGTCGACTAAAGACTCACTTCTTCAACCATTATCTGAACTGTCATGCACTTGTCCTAATAAACTAACCTACACTGTAACACGCAACACTTTGATGAACATTGTTACTCAGCTGATAGAGTTGTACCCTTCTTGCTGTCTTGTCGTACAGAACTTGTAAGTCGCTTTGGATAAAAGCGTCAGCTAAATGACTAAATGTAAGTGTGTGTGTGTGTGTGTGTGTGTGTGTGTGTGTGTGTGTGTGTGTGTGTGTGTGTGTGTGTGTGTGTGTGTGTGTGTGTGTGTGTAGGTGTGTGTGTAGGTGTGTGTGTGTGTGTGCGCGCACCTTGTAGAATTCCACACATAAGAAAGAAAGATACTGGGATGAATAAACAAAATA
>NW_028173477.1:40000-46703 GCF_963971535.1 Notolepis coatsorum
AGGTGGGTAGTGATTCACATTCCTTTACAGCTTTGGGTAGGGCGTTCCACATTGATGTGGCATAATTGCGAAACGTGTTTAGTCCCTTGTTTGAGCCGAATCTGGGTTTTACATGATTTGTGGAGCTCCCTCTGGTGTTGTGATCGTGGTATTCACTGACCTTTGGGAAGTATTTTGACATGTACATGGGTACCTTGGTCGCGTAGTGTATCTTGTAGACCAGGCCCATTGCAAGTTACTGTACTCTGTCGTCTACTCTAAGCCATCCTAGGTTGTCAAAGTGGGCAGGGGTGAGGTGGGTTCTAGGAGTAAGGTCAAGCAGTAGTCTGACCAGTTTGTTTTGAGATGTTTGTAATCTTGTTTTTAGCGCCTTTGAGGTGCTTTGGTACCATGAGGTGCACGCATAGTCGTAGTACCCTTGAATGAGTGCTCCTGCCAGAGTCTTCAGGGTATTCTTGTTTACCAGAGAGGAGATCCGGTACAAGAATCGCGTTCGTTGGTTGACTTTTTTTATTACATTGGATGCCATTTTGTCACAGGAAAGATTTGCCTCTAGGATGGAACCCAGGTAGGTAATTTCATCTTTCCTTGTGATAATATTGTCACCCACTGTAACCGAGAAGCCGTCGGTCTTGCTGAGTTTGTTATTTGAACCGAAGAGAATGGACTCTGTTTTGCCCATGTGTAATGATAGTTTGTTATCAGCGAGCCATATGCAGATTTTGCCTAGTTCTGAGCTGAGGGTTTTTTCAACCTGTAACTTGTTCTTGTCAGAGACCAGCAGGGCTGAGTCGTCCGCAAACAGGAACAAGTTGCAGTCACAAGCTGACGACATGTCATTTGCATAAATTAGGAACAGTAGCGGTCCTAGTATGCTTCCTTGTGGAACACCACAGCTCACTGTGAGGGGGGGGGATAGAGTACCGTTTACCTCCACCATCTGTTCTCTCCCCTCAAGGTAGGATTGTATCCAGCTCACTGATAAACTATCAAAACCAATTGCTTTTAGCTTGGTTTTAACTGGACTGTGATACAGATACAATTTATTATTATTATACATATAGGACACTATAAACATAAAGTAACATATAGGACACAATGTACTACGCACACAAAATTAAATGAATGTGTGAAATAAATATAGAGGTAAAAGAAAACTCTTCTAGAAGAAAAATCTTCTAGCAGCAGTGGTACATAGTAAATATAAATAATGGCAGTAAAATAAAACAATAAAGCAGTAAAGTGAGTCAGTCTGCTGCTCCTGGTCTCTCAGTCTGCTGGTCCTGGTCTCTCAGTCTGCTGGTCCTGGTCTCTCAGTCTGCTGGTCCTGGTCTCTCAGCCTGCTGGTCCTGGTCTCTCAGTCTGCTGGTCCTGGTCTCTCAGTCTGCTGGTCCTGGTCTCTCAGTCTGCTGCTCCTGGTCTCTCAGCCTGCTGGTCCTGGTCTCTCAGCCTGCTGGTCCTGGTCTCTCAGTCTGCTGGTCCTGGTCTCTCAGTCTGCTGGTCCTGGTCTCTCAGTCTGCTGGTCCTGGTCTCTCAGTCTGCTGGTCCTGGTCTCTCAGTCTGCTGGTCCTGGTCTCTCAGTCTGCTGGTCCTGGTCTCTCAGCCTGCTGCTCCTGGTCTCTCAGTCTGCTGGTCCTGGTCTCTCAGTCTGCTGGTCCTGGTCTCTCAGTCTGCTGGTCCTGGTCTCTCAGTCTGCTGGTCCTGGTCTCTCAGTCTGCTGGTCCTGGTCTCTCAGTCTGCTGGTCCTGGTCTCTCAGTCTGCTGGTCCTGGTCTCTCAGTCTGCTGGTCCTGGTCTCTCAGTCTGCTGGTCTCTCAGCCTGCTGCTCCTGGTCTCTCAGTCTGCTGGTCCTGGTCTCTCAGTCTGCTGGTCCTGGTCTCTCAGTCTGCTGGTCCTGGTCTCTCAGTCTGCTGGTCCTGGTCTCTCAGTCTGCTGGTCCTGGTCTCTCAGTCTGCTGCTCCTGGTCTCTCAGTCTGCTGGTCCTGGTCTCTCAGTCTGCTGGTCCTGGTCTCTCAGTCTGCTGGTCCTGGTCTCTCAGTCTGCTGGTCCTGGTCTCTCAGCCTGCTGGTCCTGGTCTCTCAGTCTGCTGGTCCTGGTCTCTCAGTCTGCTGGTCCTGGTCTCTCAGCCTGCTGGTCCTGGTCTCTCAGTCTGCTGGTCCTGGTCTCTCAGTCTGCTGCTCCTGGTCTCTCAGTCTGCTGGTCCTGGTCTCTCAGTCTGCTGGTCCTGGTCTCTCAGTCTGCTGGTCCTGGTCTCTCAGTCTGCTGGTCCTGGTCTCTCAGTCTGCTGGTCCTGGTCTCTCAGTCTGCTGGTCCTGGTCTCTCAGTCTGCTGGTCCTGGTCTCTCAGTCTGCTGGTCCTGGTCTCTCAGTCTGCTGGTCCTGGTCTCTGCTGGTCCTGGTCTCTCAGTCTGCTGGTCCTGGTCTCTCAGTCTGCTGGTCCTGGTCTCTCAGTCTGCTGGTCCTGGTCTCTGCTGGTCCTGGTCTCTGCTGGTCCTGTTCTCTCAGTCTGCTGGTCCTGGTCTCTCAGTCTGCTGGTCCTGGTCTCTCAGTCTGCTGGTCCTGGTCTCTGCTGCTCCTGGTCTCTCAGCCTGCTGGTCCTGGTCTCTCAGCCTGCTGGTCCTGGTCTCTCAGCCTGCTGGTCCTGGTCTCTCAGTCTGCTGGTCCTGGTCTCTCAGTCTGCTGGTCCCGGTCTCTCAGTCTGCTGGTCCTGGTCTCTCAGTCTGCTGGTCCTGGTCTCTCAGTCTGCTGGTCCTGGTCTCTGCTGGTCCTGGTCTCTCAGTCTGCTGGTCCTGGTCTCTCAGTCTGCTGGTCCTGGTCTCTCAGTCTGCTGCTCCTGGTCTCTCAGCCTGCTGGTCCTGGTCTCTCAGTCTGCTGGTCCTGGTCTCTCAGTCTGCTGGTCCTGGTCTCTCAGTCTGCTGGTCCTGGTCTCTCAGTCTGCTGGTCCTGGTCTCTCAGTCTGCTGGTCCTGGTCTCTCAGTCTGCTGGTCCTGGTCTCTCAGTCTGCTGGTCCTGGTCTCTCAGTCTGCTGGTCCTGGTCTCTCAGTCTGCTGGTCCTGGTCTCTCAGCCTGCTGGTCCTGGTCTCTCAGTCTGCTGGTCCTGGTCTCTCAGTCTGCTGCTCCTGGTCTCTCAGCCTGCTGCTCCTGGTCTCTCAGTCTGCTGGTCCTGGTCTCTCAGTCTGCTGGTCCTGGTCTCTCAGTCTGCTGCTCCTGGTCTCTCAGCCTGCTGGTCCTGGTCTCTCAGTCTGCTGGTCCTGGTCTCTCAGTCTGCTGGTCCTGGTCTCTCAGTCTGCTGGTCCTGGTCTCTCAGTCTGCTGGTCCTGGTCTCTCAGTCTGCTGGTCCTGGTCTCTCAGTCTGCTGCTCCTGGTCTCTCAGTCTGCTGGTCCTGGTCTCTCAGTCTGCTGGTCCTGGTCTCTCAGTCTGCTGCTCCTGGTCTCTCAGTCTGCTGGTCCTGGTCTCTCAGTCTGCTGGTCCTGGTCTCTCAGTCTGCTGGTCCTGGTCTCTCAGTCTGCTGGTCCTGGTCTCTCAGTCTGCTGGTCCTGGTCTCTCAGTCTGCTGGTCCTGGTCTCTCAGTCTGCTGGTCCTGGTCTCTCAGTCTGCTGGTCCTGGTCTCTCAGCCTGCTGGTCCTGGTCTCTCAGTCTGCTGGTCCTGGTCTCTCAGTCTGCTGGTCCTGGTCTCTCAGTCTGCTGGTCCTGGTCTCTCAGTCTGCTGGTCCTGGTCTCTCAGTCTGCTGGTCCTGGTCTCTCAGTCTGCTGGTCCTGGTCTCTCAGTCTGCTGGTCCTGGTCTCTCAGTCTGCTGCTCCTGGTCTCTCAGTCTGCTGGTCCTGGTCTCTCAGTCTGCTGGTCCTGGTCTCTCAGTCTGCTGGTCCTGGTCTCTCAGTCTGCTGGTCCTGGTCTCTCAGTCTGCTGGTCCTGGTCTCTCAGTCTGCTGGTCCTGGTCTCTCAGTCTGCTGGTCCTGGTCTCTCAGTCTGCTGGTCCTGGTCTCTCAGTCTGCTGGTCCTGGTCTCTCAGTCTGCTGGTCCTGGTCTCTCAGTCTGCTGGTCCTGGTCTCTCAGTCTGCTGGTCCTGGTCTCTCAGCCTGCTGGTCCTGGTCTCTCAGTCTGCTGGTCCTGGTCTCTCAGTCTGCTGGTCCTGGTCTCTCAGTCTGCTGGTCCTGGTCTCTCAGTCTGCTGGTCCTGGTCTCTCAGTCTGCTGGTCCTGGTCTCTCAGTCTGCTGGTCCTGGTCTCTCAGTCTGCTGGTCTCTCAGTCTGCTGGTCCTGGTCTCTCAGTCTGCTGGTCCTGGTCTCTCAGCCTGCTGGTCCTGGTCTCTCAGTCTGCTGGTCTCTCAGTCTGCTGGTCCTGGTCTCTCAGTCTGCTGGTCCTGGTCTCTCAGTCTGCTGGTCCTGGTCTCTCAGTCTGCTGGTCCTGGTCTCTCAGTCTGCTGGTCCTGGTCTCTCAGTCTGCTGGTCCTGGTCTCTCAGTCTGCTGGTCCTGGTCTCTCAGTCTGCTGGTCCTGGTCTCTCAGTCTGCTGGTCTCTCAGTCTGCTGGTCCTGGTCTCTCAGTCTGCTGGTCCTGGTCTCTCAGTCTGCTGGTCCTGGTCTCTCAGTCTGCTGGTCCTGGTCTCTCAGTCTGCTGGTCCTGGTCTCTCAGTCTGCTGGTCCTGGTCTCTCAGTCTGCTGGTCCTGGTCTCTGCTGGTCCTGGTCTCTCAGTCTGCTGGTCCTGGTCTCTCAGTCTGCTGGTCCTGGTCTCTGCTGGTCCTGGTCTCTCAGTCTGCTGGTCCTGGTCTCTCAGTCTGCTGGTCCTGGTCTCTGCTGGTCCTGGTCTCTCAGCCTGCTGGTCCTGGTCTCTCAGTCTGCTGGTCCTGGTCTCTCAGTCTGCTGGTCCTGGTCTCTCAGTCTGCTGGTCTCTCAGTCTGCTGGTCCTGGTCTCTCAGTCTGCTGGTCCTGGTCTCTCAGTCTGCTGGTCCTGGTCTCTCAGCCTGCTGGTCCTGGTCTCTCAGTCTGCTGGTCCTGGTCTCTCAGTCTGCTGGTCCTGGTCTCTCAGCCTGCTGGTCCTGGTCTCTCAGTCTGCTGGTCCTGGTCTCTCAGTCTGCTGGTCCTGGTCTCTCAGTCTGCTGGTCCTGGTCTCTCAGTCTGCTGGTCCTGGTCTCTCAGTCTGCTGGTCCTGGTCTCTCAGTCTGCTGGTCCTGGTCTCTCAGTCTGCTGGTCCTGGTCTCTCAGTCTGCTGGTCCTGGTCTCTCAGTCTGCTGGTCCTGGTCTCTCAGTCTGCTGGTCCTGGTCTCTCAGTCTGCTGGTCCTGGTCTCTCAGTCTGCTGCTCCTGGTCTCTCAGTCTGCTGGTCCTGGTCTCTCAGTCTGCTGGTCCTGGTCTCTGCTGCTCCTGGTCCTGGTCTCTGCTGCTCCTGGTCTCTCAGTCTGCTGGTCCTGGTCTCTGCTGCTCCTGGTCTCTCAGTCTGCTGCTCCTGGTCTCTCAGCCTGCTGGTCCTGGTCTCTCAGTCTGCTGGTCCTGGTCTCTCAGCCTGCTGGTCCTGGTCTCTCAGTCTGCTGGTCCTGGTCTCTCAGTCTGCTGGTCCTGGTCTCTCAGTCTGCTGGTCCTGGTCTCTCAGTCTGCTGGTCCTGGTCTCTGCTGCTCCTGGTCTCTCAGTCTGCTGGTCCTGGTCTCTCAGTCTGCTGGTCCTGGTCTCTCAGTCTGCTGGTCCTGGTCTCTCAGTCTGCTGGTCCTGGTCTCTGCTGGTCCTGGTCTCTCAGTCTGCTGCTCCTGGTCTCTCAGTCTGCTGGTCCTGGTCTCTCAGTCTGCTGGTCCTGGTCTCTCAGTCTGCTGGTCCTGGTCTCTCAGTCTGCTGGTCCTGGTCTCTCAGTCTGCTGGTCCTGGTCTCTCAGTCTGCTGGTCCTGGTCTCTCAGTCTGCTGGTCCTGGTCTCTCAGTCTGCTGGTCCTGGTCTCTCAGTCTGCTGGTCCTGGTCTCTCAGTCTGCTGGTCCTGGTCTCTCAGTCTGCTGGTCCTGGTCTCTCAGTCTGCTGGTCCTGGTCTCTCAGTCTGCTGGTCCTGGTCTCTCAGTCTGCTGGTCCTGGTCTCTCAGTCTGCTGGTCCTGGTCTCTCAGTCTGCTGCTCCTGGTCTCTCAGTCTGCTGGTCCTGGTCTCAGTCTGCTGGTCCTGGTCTCTCAGTCTGCTGGTCCTGGTCTCTCAGTCTGCTGGTCTCTCAGCCTGCTGGTCCTGGTCTCTCAGTCTGCTGGTCCTGGTCTCTCAGTCTGCTGGTCCTGGTCTCTCAGTCTGCTGGTCCTGGTCTCTCAGTCTGCTGGTCCTGGTCTCTCAGTCTGCTGGTCCTGGTCTCTCAGTCTGCTGGTCCTGGTCTCTCAGTCTGCTGGTCCTGGTCTCTCAGTCTGCTGGTCCTGGTCTCTCAGTCTGCTGGTCCTGGTCTCAGTCTGCTGGTCCTGGTCTCTCAGTCTGCTGCTCCTGGTCTCTCAGTCTGCTGGTCCTGGTCTCTCAGCCTGCTGGTCCTGGTCTCTCAGTCTGCTGGTCCTGGTCTCTCAGTCTGCTGGTCCTGGTCTCTCAGTCTGCTGCTCCTGGTCTCTCAGTCTGCTGGTCCTGGTCTCTCAGTCTGCTGCTCCTGGTCTCTCAGTCTGCTGGTCCTGGTCTCTCAGTCTGCTGGTCCTGGTCTCTCAGTCTGCTGGTCCTGGTCTCTCAGCTGCTGGTCCTGGTCTCTCAGCCTGCTGGTCCTGGTCTCTCA
>NW_028173477.1:46903-64403 GCF_963971535.1 Notolepis coatsorum
GTGAATGTATCCGTTTTGTTTATTGCACTTTTATTAGGCTTTGCTGAAAAAAGAATTGCTGCATTGAGCAAGATGGTGGCGCGGCATAGGCGCCTGCCTTGTTGACATTTTCTTTGCTGGAGCTTCCAGGAAGTGTATTGGCACATTCGTTCTGATTGGTTGAAATTGCCTTCATGTTTGCCACCTACTGCCACCTACTGCTTTGGCAGTGTACTTCATCAGTGTGCTCTGGTGACAAAAACGAAAAAAAAACGAAAGTGTGACTCGAGGCGCATGACGTCGCGGCGATACGCGGCGATGCGTATAAGAAAACAATACGAAGATGATACGAAAGGTGTAACCTCAGCCTTAGAGGCCTGCTCTCCCCCGGTGATGTCATCCAGCGGGGAGGGGGGTGATGAGGGGGAGGGGGGTGATGCGCTCTCAAGACCCAGAACACGTTGGTACGTCCGGTTATCAGATCTCAGAACAGAGCGAGAGGATTCAGATCAAACAAATGGTTGAAATGGCCCTTTAACAGCTGGTGATAGGATGCTCATGTGTGTTCTCCTCCTCCTCCTCCAGAGCCGCAGGACCAAGGAGCCGGTGTACCAGGTGAGAGCAGTGTGGTATCATCCTTCACGTAGACCATGGTCATATATTGTATATGAAATACCGTTGTAGGATAATGAATCTCAGGATACTTTATAATTACAAAGCTTTATTTCAAATTAAGTTCAGTTCACAGAAATGTGAAGTCCCTTTGTCTTCAGGCCTGTCCTAAGCTAAACTCACACCTTAATAATAATAATAATAAATCTTTTTATAGCACCTTTCAGGAAACCCAAAGTTGCTTCACAGTCAAGAGGGCTAGGGAAATGATGGGGGGATGAGGGCAGGTAAAGGGATAATGAAACCGAAAAATAAGAGAAATAAAAAAGTTTCAGCCACAAGTCATTTGCTTGCAGGAAGCTGGCATGAGCTGGGTAATGTAGTTGAAATGTCAACGCTCATTGAGAGCTCTGGATGTCCTCTCCTCATATGACTACAAACCAAATTGTGACGTGAATTCAAAATGGCGGATAATCGCTTGTAAATAAATGCATTTCAAAAACTGATATTTCATTAATAACACAAACGTATTGTTGAAAATATACACTATGACTGCTGATTTGACAGGATTAGGGTCTTTACTCTTTGATATATTTGAAAAAAAAAGCAACATTATGTCATACAGAGAGATTGATTTATGACGTGATGTCCGCCGGCGGACCGCTCGGGCTAAAGAGCAGCTCATTAACGTGCTTTTAAACACACTGATTGTATCTCTCTCTCTCTCTCTCTCTCTCTCTCTCTCTCTCTCTCTCTCTCTCTCTCTCCTCTCCTCCTCCCTCTCTCTCTCCCTCTCTATCTCTCTCTCTCTCTCTCTATCTCCCTCTCTATCTCCCTCTCTATCTCCCTCTCTATCTCCCTCTCTATCTCCCTCCCTCTCTCTCTCTATCTCCCTCTCTATCTCCCTCTCTATCTCCCTCCCTCTCTCTCTCTCTCTCTCCTCTCTCTCTCTCTCTCTCTCTCTCTCTCTCTCACTATCTCCCTCTCTATCTCCTCTCTATCTCCCTCTCTATCTCCCTCTCTATCTCCCTCCCTCTCTCTCTCTATCTCCCTCTCTATCTCCCTCTCTATCTCCCTCCCTCTCTCTCTCTCTCTCTCTCTCACTATCTCCCTCTCTATCTCCCTCTCTATCTCCCTCTCTATCTCCCTCTCTATCTCCCTCCTCTCTCTCTCTATCTCCCTCTCTATCTCCCTCTCTATCTCCCTCCCTCTCTCTCTCTCTCTCTCTCTCTCTCTCTCTCTCTCTCTCTCTCTCTCTCTCTCTCTCTCTCTCTCTCTCTCTCTCTCAGGCTTTGAGTGCTGTCCACAAGGACACGTATGACAGCTGCAGATACAGTAACGCCTCCTCGCTAACCTGATGCAACACCCCCCCCCCCCCCCCCCCCCTCCGCCACACGCTAAACTCAAGTCTATGGAAGAAACGAAGAATGTTCGAGGTCACTGATTGGCCACGCTGGAGAATAAGTCAAGATAAGAACTGGGTTGTGACGTCCGTACCCGACACAGAGCAAGGACAGAGTGAAACTGTCTGAATAGATAAGATGGATGGCAGGCCCCCCCCCCCCCGATCCTCACCCAATCCCCCTCCCACGTGTACGCCTGGCGATGTGCGCGCACTGGAGGGGAGGGACCCTTGACTGTCTCATCGCCCATTCCCTAAGCCAATACCCTTATCCCACTAAGCGGCAACTGTAGCTTAACCCCCTCCCCTCTGATACCAACTAATAGCAACTGTAATTAGTTTAGGCCAGAACCACTCTCCGCCCTCCCTCCCAACCCCCACCCCCCCTGGGGGTGCTTCCTGAGACACACGGACTCTAGGCTAGAAAAACATTGTAACAACAAATGTGCTTTGTTTGTATTAATTTAGGGTTGTGCCATTATTACTATGCAAATGTAATAATTGTGATTGATTTCCTGTAATGAGTTGTTGTATGTATTGTTTCAAGCATCCTTGACATCCAAGGACAACGATGTAAATAAGTCATTGCGCCTTTTTCGTTCCTATCCTTGACAAAAATGTATAATAGAGTAATAATCTGTATATGTTTTGTTGTCTAAATAAAAACCTTCAACCTTCAACGCAGCCCTTTCCTCTGTAACCACGGCCCAGACGCTCCTGAACGCAGCCCTTTCCTCTGTCTGGTTATAGTGTTGAAATATGTTATTAATTATATTATACAGCTCCATGTATCCGAGCAGATAGACTCCTGGTAAGAGGAACAATATGATTTTAATGTTTTATTTTGGGTGAACTTCCCCTTTAATCATTGCGATTGAGCAGCTTGATATATAGTCCCTTTTCATGTACAATTATGTATCCCCTCTCATTTCTTTATCGCTTACACTCTGCCATTTTATTACTCACATTTCAGCATGGGATATTGTATATGTATTTGACTGTACATGGCCAGCGTTTAGGGATTTCTTTATTTATGGTATAAACAATATTATCTGTAGGCATGCAGTCGTGCACAAACGTGGTTAAACGCCGTTTAGGCTATGTCACTGAGGCAGAAGTATGCGCAGTCGCGCACACAAAAATGCGCTGTACCCATTCGTTGTGACTAAGTACCCGGCCACCGTTTTACATAACAAAAAGCGCAGGTAGACTCTGTGTCTCTCTAAACAGATCATTTGACAACAACACAGTACTATCATGTTCCTACCTGCAACGCAAGTAAATACAAACACTTACATTGTTAATTTAGTTTGTATTTACTTTTCTAGTTTAAGTTGATTCAATTAAAGAAATTGTAACTACTATTACATTTAAAACATTGTTTGTTTTTCAACCATATCTGTTGACAATATAATTTCTTTATATATTGAAGGCTACATCCTGCTCCCTTTTTCAGCTTCTCTATTTCAAGGCAATAAAAAAAATATATATATGTGCGCGCGCACGTGTCGTTTGGCCTACTGTCATATTACGACTGCACCACGATCTGTCCGTAGAGGTATTTACATTATAATACTGACTACTGTAACTCACTAACTATGCTTTTAAAATGTATTTTGTATACATATAAATATCAACTGTTTGATCTGTTGAGTAACATGTACCTGTTCTCCTCTTCTCCTGAGGTGACATGCTATGAAACTGTAGGCCTATGTACATTTATTACCAGCATTGGGTTTGAATAAATTACCCTTTTGTGCTTCAGATCTGACTGCTTTGCTCATTGGGATTAAATGTCATATCAGACAGACAGACAGACAGTGTGACAGAGTGGGTCTGTCACTGACACCGGGGCAGCACGCACGCACACATACACACAACATTCACTCATCATATACATTCATACATAATCAAACATGCATAAATCGTGCGCCCCCTGCTGGGCACTGAAAGTGTTAAGGACCAGCCAGTCACTAGAACGGGTTCCATAGATTCCAGAATTCCATTCCAATAATGATGTAGTAGTATAAGGAGGTAGCTTACCGTGTGTGTGTGTGTGTGTATGTGTGTGTGTGTGTGTGTGTGTGTGCGCGTGTGTATGTACTGTATGTGTGCATGTGTGAGTGTGCGTGTATGTGTGTGTGTGCGCGTGCGTGCGCTCGCGCGTGTGTGCATGCGTGCGTGTGTGCGTGCGTGCGTGCGTGCGTGCGTGTGTGCGTGCGTGCGTGTGTGTGCGTGCGTGTGTGTGTGTGTGTGCGCGCCCTACCATGGGGATGAAGAAGGGGTCTTTGAAGCTGAGCGAGGCTGCGATGGTGAGCACGGGGTCCAGGCAGCCCAGCAGAGCTCCGAACAGCACCAGGTGGCAGCCCAGCGCCGTCAGACACTCTGCCTGGTCCAGGTGGCAGCCCAGCGCCGTCAGACACTCTGCCTGGTCCAGGTGGCAGCCCAGCGCCGTCAGACACTCTGCCTGGTCCAGGTGGCAGCCCAGCGCCGTCAGACACTCTGCCTGGTCCAGGTGGCAGCCCAGCGCCGTCAGACATTCTGCCTGGTCCAGGTGGCAGCCCAGCGCCGTCAGACACTCTGCCTGGTCCAGGGCGTTCTGGACACACAGAGACCCACACATGCTGCTGCTCACACAGCGTCACACTGGACAACACTTCAAAGTGGACTCAGTGTTGACTACCGGTACTTATTATTGGCTAAATATTGGCGATATATATACTGTTGTGAAGGGCCAGATTAAAGCTGAGAATCTACATTTATTGTTTTATATACATTGTATATCATTTATATATACACGGTATATCCCTTTAAACCTGCGTTCGAACCATAGTAATATTCGCTCTCCTTATTGGATAACGCCCGTAGGCGCCAGCCCGCAAGCCCCCAAAGTCAGGTTCAAAGACGAACCCAGGCATGTCGTAACATGCCCGGAGACAGCGTATTGATTCCAGACAAGAACTGAGGTTTGGGACTAGATAATCACTTAAGTATATATACGGCGCAGGTGTACACGGCAGTACGTGTTCGGTAACAGTGAAGTGAGCAACCGTCTGTCTAACAGAGCGTTGAGAACCACGTGCGAATTGAATAGTAAAGTGTCAGAGTTTAATGCAGTAACTTCAAGTTCGACTTAGTTTAATGTGAAGTAAATAGTCGTTCATTTATTGTATATCGTGCCAACCACAGTTCGTTCGTGTGTAGCATTACCCAGCGGTTCGTTCGTGTTAGCTAGTGGACCTTAGCCAGTGCGTGTGGACTAAATACCTTAGTACCAGCACACGAGGAGGCCTAGTCGGAGAACCTGCTGGACATGTGCACAGGAGAACCAGCGGCGGCGATTGCAGAACCATTACTGGTTGGATTATATTGATTGTGGAACGTGTTACCCGGAGAAGAGCATCGTTAATTCCCACTGTCGTTTGGGATTTAACCTTGTGAGGATTTACATTCGGGCTGGCCTCATGGACCGAGGCTGGCTGGCTATCATCGTTTGCTATCGAGCATTGGATTACAGTTATTGCTTTTGTTGCTGATCGTTGGATTTACAAGGACTGGCTTCTGTACGTGAATCCCCTTATTCTTCATTGAATCAGACTGAGTATCCGAACATTCCTCTATCCTCCAGACCTTACAACTCTGAGAGGAACCCAGTGTCTCCAGGCGGTACCAGCGTTGCCTTCTATAATTGCTATTATACGCCAGGTGGCGTCAGCCTAGTACCCATCGTAGGAATCATTCTATTCCCAGTGACTTATGCTACTGACTGACTTTATGCATATTCTTCGCCATACAAGCGCGACCCTAATTCTCATTCTGTAACCTAATGTTGCATAATAATAAAATACCCTCAAATACTATTTATTTGTCAATGCCGTGTTATTATGAGTGTCCACCATATCTATTCGATGTACTGTCTGGCCAGTAATTAAAGTACATACCTAGCAGTGGTTTAATCTATCACAATCTTTAATACAGTCAGGGTTTTGTAACCCCTCAGTTACAATTGGTCCTTCGAGCCGGAGGGTATCAGTAATCTTTAATATCATATTAATATTGATATGGCCAGCGGTGGACACTCCAAACGGCTCCCCCAAACTAGAGCGCCCGCAGCGTAAACGTCAGCCACCTCCATACCTGGAGGACTTCGCTTTCGTTTGACCCCCTAGCTTATCTAAACAGACGTTAAATACGGATAAAACGGATAGTTTAAGCATGCCCAATCCTATCGACTTGTCGGCCCTTCCAGTAGAGACCCCAGTGGGTTCAAACGAAACTGACTTAGCTCACGGGGGGGACCAAGCGGGACATGACGTGACTATACCTCAAGACAGCGCCACCGGGATAGACCCCGGAGCGCCCCAGGATAAAGAAAGCGCCCCCGGGATAGACCCCGGCGCACAACCAACCCAAGAGCGCGTACCCGAGACAGACCTCGGCACGCAACCAAGAGAAGAGTACCGCGCTCAAGAGATAGACCTCGGAGCGCGCCAAGAGAACAGGTCTCCACCAAGCCCTGTCAGCGCCCGATCACCTCCGTCAGTGTCATCCCCCAGCGAGGCTGACCAGAGACTGGCGCAAGCCTTGATCGCCACGCTGACAGCTTCAACCGAAAGAGACCGACTCCAGGGTGAGCGCGACCGTCTTCAAGCACAGACGCTTAGTGAGCGCGAACACTCTGCAGCGGAACGAGAGCGCCTCCACGCGCAACTCCAAGCACAAGCCCTTAGTGAGCGCGAACACTCTGCAGCGGAACGAGAGCGCCTCCAGGCGCAACAACGGAGTGAGCACGAACGCATCAGACTGGAGGAGAGGCGCCTCCAGACGGAAGAGAACATCCAGCGAGAACACGCCAATGCACAGCGCGAAGCGAAGCGCGACCGGCTACAGGCGCAGATGATAGAACAATTGATCGCCAGGGCGACCCCCCCTCTCTCCACACGGAGCTCCCGGAGATCATCACGACAAGGGTCTAGGGCACCTTCCCCTACCCGACAAAGCTACCCGGGACCCGGCCAACAGGAAGAACCTGCCTACGTCTCCGAGCCCCCTCCCCGACCCGGCCCGGCCTCTGGTACCCACCCAGTACTAACCCACGACCACCCGTACGGGGAGACTCGCCCAGGAGGCCTCTCCCCCTATGCTCATCGGTGTCCCAGCCATCCATGGCGTCTTACCTTGGCACACCGACGTTCCCAGACTTTACGCGCGAGGACAGAGCACAGTACACAGAATTACGCATGTGTTTAGAGACTATAATGTCCGATGTCCACGACGAGTCTTATAAATATGCCATCCTCCTCAAGCATCTCAAGGTGCTCAGAGCGCATAACATAGCGCTGGCATATTCGAACTCAAGCACCCCATACTCAGCTGCTCTGGTGGCCCTCGACGCGCGCTATGGACGCATATGGGATTACGTGATCCAAGAAATACGAGATATCGACCGCCTCCCCCCAGCCAAAGACAATAGAGCACTGGATGACCTCTCTATGAAGGTACAATCCCTCGTGGGGATGCTGGGGTCCCAAAAGGAGAAGGGGAGATATGAACTGTATGCAAATTCTAACGTGGAGCGGATACTGGAGAAGCTCCCTCCAGCCCGTCAAGAGCGTTTTCGGCGGCAGAAAGACCACCGTGACCCCAACGGCCCAGAACCATCCCTCCTAGACCTGGCTGATTTCCTCGCCAGGGAGGTCAGCAGTCTACAACTGGACACATTCGTGTGGAGTGGCTCTAGCCCTAGAGATGGACCGCGGAGGTTCAATGACAACCGCCAGTCAGTGACAGTTATGCACCAGGCCGAGTCAGTGCCGCAGCACAAGAACCACAACACCCCCCACGTGAAGGGAAAGTGGAAGATTGCCTGCCAGTACTGTGAAAATGAACATTGGCTGTCTCAATGTGACACCTTCAAGAAGCTGACCGCTGACGAGGTGAGTCAGTGGATCAAAGCGAACCGCCGCTGCTTCCGCTGCGCGCGCAGCCATATGGCAGCTGAGTGCCGCCTAAAGAAAAGATGCAGCAAGTGCGACGGCGCCCACCTGGAGGTCCTGTACGACAGCAACAAGAGGAGACCCGTACCACAAAGCAGCTCAAGAGTAAATGTCATGTATATAGACCCTGCGAAGAGCGGGAGCTCCCGAGTGCTCTTGAAGGTGGTCCGAGTGCTCCTAAGCTACGAGGACATGGTCATGGACACTTACGCCATCCTAGATGATGGGTCAGAAAAGACTCTCCTCCTCGCTTCCGCCGCAGCCCAGTTGGGTCTGCGGGGTACCGAAGAAACAATGACAATCCGTACCATTAGAAGAGACCTAAAGACCATAAAGGGTGAAAACGTCTCCTTCACGATAGCAGCGGTCGAGCAGCCCGAGAAGCGGTATAGCATCACTAACGCCTTCACAAGCCACGACATAGGTCTATCACGGTATACCTACCCCATCACACAGCTGACGGAGAAATACGTGCACCTACGTCAACTACCTATACCGCCCATCGACGGCGCCACCCCGTCCCTGCTCATAGGATCCGACCACGCACACCTCATCGTCCCAATGGACCAGGTCCACATCGGGCCCAGAGGCTGTCCAGCAGCGGTCAAGACCCGCCTGGGTTGGACACTACAAGGCCCCCTCTCCGGGTCTTCCAACCGACCGACAGCCACTCGCTGCCTCTACACGAGGATAAATGAAGACGACACCACCCTCTTGCAGCACGTCGAGAGACTATGGACATTAGACGCGATGCCCTTTAAGAACAAAAAGAAACTAGTTTGTTCAAAGGAAGACACTTATGTCATAGCTCTCCTCGAGCAGAAGACGGAGAGGGTCGAGGTCGACGGAGTGATGAGATACGCAACTCCACTCTTGAGGCGAGAGGGGATGCCCACCCTCCATGCATCAAAAGAAGCGACAGAACGCTATCTACTGAACACCGAGCGGCGTCTAGCCAAGGACCCCACTCAAGCCACTGTGTACCGCGCTGAGATCGACAAACTGATCACAGCGGGACATATCAAGAAAATTGACAATCAAGAGGCAGACCAGACGATCGAATCCTGGTACATGCCCCACCACAAGGTCCACCACAACGGCAAGAACCGCATTGTATTCAACTGCAGCTACCAGATCGGACTACAGAACCTGAATAGATTACTCTTGCCCAGCCCGACACTCGGCCCCTCCCTCCTCGGCGTACTACTACGTTTCCGCCAAGACAAGGTGGCCATCAGCGGCGACATCAAAGGGATGTTCCTGCAGGTGCGACTGGTGGAGGAGGACAAGCCCCTGCTGCGGTTCCTATGGAGAGAGAGGATCAACGATGAGCAACCCTCCATCTACCAATGGGAGGTCCTCCCCTTCGGCACCACATGCAGCCCATGCTGTGCTACGTTCGCACTACAAAAACACGTGACAGAAGACCCTGAAGCTGACGAGGAGGTCAGACAAAGCGTAGAGAGGAGTTTCTACGTGGACAACTGTCTACAAAGCGTCTCGACGCCAGAAGAAGCCGAAGCCCTCCTGCTTAAGCTCCGCGCCTCACTGATCAAAGGCAGCTTCGATCTTAGGCAGTGGGCCAGCAGTGACCCTCAAGTACTTCGCAGCCTCTCCCCAGAGACAAAGGCAGCAAGCAGCGAGACCTAGATGGTGACCACCCCAGGTGAAGCACAGGAAATGACATTGGGCCTCGTCTGGCGCTTCAAAACGGACTCGCTCCATTACAAGCACACACCCCTGACCCCGGAGCAGGGAAGGTCGACCCCTCTACCGACCACTAGACGGAGCGTATACAGAACGCTCGCAAGCCAATACGACCCGCTGGGGTGTATCCTACCTTACACCACTCGGGCGAAGATGCTTACATTGTAAAGTACGGTATTCTAATGTTGCACTTATCTATATATCTCTCTCACTCTCTCTAGTCTCTCTCTTTCTCTCTATATCTAGTATATCTCTCTGTCTCTTTCTACATCTCTCTCACGAGTCTCTCTCTCTAGTCTCACTCTCTTTCTCTATCTCTCTTTTTCTATATCTCTCTCTAATATAATATTGGCGATATATACATTGTAAAGTATTCTAATGTTGAACTTATGTATATATATCTCACTCTTTATATATCTCACTCTCTCTCTCTTTCTCTCTATATCTAGTCTCTCTGTCTCTTTCTATATGTCTCTCACGAGTCTCTCTCTCTCTAGTCTCACTCTCTCTGTGAGGTTTGGTTCGTTCCCCGCCACACGCTCTCCTGAGGTACGGTGCTGATTGGTGCATTCCCCGCCACACGCTTTTTGAGCGATTGCCACTTTCATCACGCAGCTGTCATAGTTTGTGATTAGCGCCCCAGAGGGCTTTATATACCTGGACCTTCCTTCTATCGTTGTCGGGTCGTTCTGGAATACAACTGCATTTGCCTGCTTTTTCCCCGTTGCTGTTCCTGGTCTACTTTCTCTCCAGGACCTTTCTGTGGAGAACCGCTGTTGAGAACCTTGTTCCCCGTTTGGAGCTGCGCCTCGTTTTACCCGCTTTGCGCGTTGCGCTTGGGTGAGTGGAACCAAACCCCTCTGGATTATTCTGATTGTGTGTTTTAGAAGAGACACTGAAGATTTCGTTTTGTTTGCACCAACCCCTCTGGATTATTCTGATTGTGTGTTATAGAAGAGACACTGAAGATTTCGTTTTGTTTGCACTGACTCAGCTAAGTTGTGTGTTGTGGGGAACACTGAAGACTGTCACTGTCAATTGGTTCTGGACACAGCTAAGGGAGGAGGGAACCACACTGCCTCTGTGTTTCGTTGGACTGTTTCTGATATCTCTCTCTCTCCGTTTTCCACCTTGAGTTAAAGCTGGGAGTATCTGCAGAGCCGCTACAACGTCACATGCCAATTCCCCACCGCTATCACCAGGAGGATTCTGCAGAGCCACAGATGACTCTGCCGAAGGCAGTCTCCCTGTTTGTTTGATAATAGTACTTTACCCTTTTTTTGACTCTGTAAATAAATACGCCCTAGTATTTGGCTAACTCTGAACTACCTGTCTGTGCCGTTGCGTTTGAGGTCGGTTACAAACCATAACATTACGACCCGACCATGACGACCTCAGCCGACACAGACAGGGTCAGAACAGCGTTGGCGGTCCAGATTGAATTAACCAACAACCACAGCCTACAGCTAGGTGCGGCTGCGGCTGCTGTACAGGAGCTCCGAGACCAGGTCCTGCCTATTCAGGAGTCCCTTGGCTCTCTGGCTAGCCTGCAGAAAGCCCAGGGTAATCAGCAGACTAATATTCTCCACCAATTACAAGCGCTGAGTGAAGCCGTTAACACCTTGCTTGTAACCCCACCTACTACAGGAGCCTCGGCCAGAGCATCACCCGCAGCCGTGGCAGGCCCTGCGCCTCCCGATCCCGCACCTCGGGAGCCCCGTCTCTCCGAACCACGGTTGTTCAATGGTAACTTCGAGGATTGTGCCAACTTCATCATGCAATGTGAGTTGGTTTTTCGTCATCAACCCAGCCGATTCACTTCAAGGGGAGCCCGAGTGGCTTACATGACTAACCTGCTCTCAGGCCGGGCAGCACAGTGGGTTACTGCCTCCTGGGCAATGGGGGCTGATTTCTGTTTTTCCTACCCAGACTTCGTGGCTGAGCTCCGCAGGGTTTTCCACCACCCAGCCCGTGGCCAGGACCCTGGAGCTCGGTTGGGCACCTTCCGGCAGGGCAGTGGCGGGGTCACCGACTACGTGCTGGAGTTCAGACTGGCGGCAACGGAGAGCGGTTGGAACGATCAAGCGCTTCGTCTGACCTTCATGAGGGGGCTCAACGACGCTGTCAGGGACCAGCTCGCGACCCGTGAGGAACCTGAGTCCCTCGAGGACCTATTCAGCCTCGCCATTCGCATCGATGGACGCCTCCAGGAGAGAAGACGTGAGAGAACCCGACCGGGACCTCCAGAGGTTCCCCAGACCCCCCGTACTCGTGACGGTACTGCGGTCCGCCCTGCTCCCAACACAACTGGTGGTTCCTTCCCCTCCCATTCGGTGCCCGGGGAGGAACCCATGCAGCTGGGACGTTCACATCTTAGCCAAGCTGAACGGGAGGCAAGGTTCAGGTCCGGTCTTTGCCTCTACTGCGGTCGGGATGGACACCGTAT
The DNA here is from genome assembly GCF_963971535.1 of Notolepis coatsorum. Taxonomy (NCBI): domain Eukaryota; kingdom Metazoa; phylum Chordata; class Actinopteri; order Aulopiformes; family Paralepididae; genus Notolepis; species Notolepis coatsorum. Next base: position 59,046 of record NW_028173477.1, read on the forward strand.
CTCCAACTGCACCACCCGGCCAAAAGACCAGGCTCGCCGGGACCCCGGGAGATCCTGGTGAGCCGTTTTTCTTGTTCCCAGAGCCGTGCACCACCTAGCCGTCTGATGAGCGTCACCCTGGCCTGGGCGGACCAACGGGCCACGGTGGAGGCACTCATTGACTCGGGTGCTGACGAGAGTTTCCTAGACTTCGAGTTTGCTACCCAGGCCAACATTCCACTAGAGGACCTCGTGAGGCCATTGGAGGTGTTCGCATTGGACCAACACCGCCTGGCTGACATCACTCAACACACCTGTCCTGTCCTGCTCACCATTGCTGGTAACCACGTTGAGAGACTCCAGTTTTTTATCACCAGATCCCCTCTTGTCCCAGTAGTCCTTGGCCGTCCCTGGCTCGCGCTGCACGAGCCCCACATCGCCTGGTCCTCCGGTACCATCAGGGGGTGGAGCTCCTCCTGTCATGCCCAGTGTCTTCCGGCGGCGTCCTGTCCCTCGCCCCGGAGATCCGTTTGTGAGCCGCCTCCGGACCTCTCGACCATACCCCCCCGAGTACCAAGACCTCGAGGAGGTTTTCAGTAAGTCCAGGGCTCAGGCCCTTCCGCCTCACCGGCCTTACGACTGTGCCATCGACCTCCGCTCAGGGGCTCCCCTTCCCGGCAGCCGCCTCTACAGTCTGACCGTCCCTGAGAAGGCAGTGATGGATCAATATATCTCTGAGTCCTTGGAAGCAGGACTCATTCGGCCTTCCTCCTCCCCTGTGGCGGCCGGTTTCTTCTTTGTTGGGAAGAAGGACGGAGACCTTCGACCCTGCATCGACTATCGCCAGCTCAACGAGATCACCATTAAGAACAAGTACCCTCTTCCTCTCATGAACTCCACCTTCGAGCCTCTCACCCAGGCTACCGTCTTTACCAAGCTGGACCTCCGGAGTGCCTACCATCTGGTCCGTATCCGAGAGGGCGATGAGTGGAAGACCGCCTTCAAGACTCCCAGGGGCCACTACGAGTACCTGGTAATGCCGTTCGGCCTCACCAACGCTCCGGCGGTATTCCAGGCGCTCATGAACGACGTCCTTCGTGACATGCTGGAGGAGTTTGTGGTAGTATACCTAGACGACATCCTCATTTTCTCCAAGACCCTCGAGGAACACATCCAGCATGTCCGCCGTGTGCTGGAGCGCCTCCTCCACAATCGGCTCTTCGTCAAGGCAGAGAAGTGCCGATTCCACTCCGACTCCGTCGATTACCTGGGCTTCATCGTGGAGAGAGGTTTGACCCGAGCTGACCCTCGCAAGATCCGGGCCGTGGAGGAGTGGCCGGAACCCACCTCTCGGAAGGAGTTACAGAGCTTCCTCGGGTTCGCCAACTTCTACCGAAGATTCATCCGGAACTACAGTCAGGTGGCGGAACCACTTACCAGGCTGACCTCTCCCGCCCTGCCGTTCGACTGGTCCTCAGCGGCGTGTGCTGTGTTCCGCTCCCTCAAGAAGAGGTTCACTTCCGCCCCGGTCTTGCTCCATCCAGACCCCAAGAGACAGTTCATCGTAGAGGTGGACGCCTCGGATACTGGACTAGGAGCTATCTTATCCCAGCGGTCGGCAACGGACCAGAAGGTACACCCGTGCGCCTTCTACTCGCGTCGTTTCCTCCCTGCCGAGAAGAACTACGACATCGGCAATCGGGAGCTGCTGGCGGTTGTGGCTGCCTTGGAGGAGTGGCGTCATTGGCTAGAGGGGGCCGAGGAGCCATTTACCATTTGGACGGACCACAAGAACCTGACGTACATCCGTGCGTCCAAGCGCCTCAATGGCCGGCAGGCAAGATGGGCCAGCTTCCTCAGTCGGTTCGACTTCTCGCTGACGTTTCGCCCTGGTTCCCGCAACACGAAGGCCGACTCCCTGTCCCGGTTACACTCCAAGGGGGCTCCAACCACTGAGGACCCGACTCCCATCCTCCCAGAGGCCAGGGTGGTAGGAGTAGTCACCTTGGGCATCGAGGGGGTGGTAAGGCGTGCCCTACGCTTCCATCGCGCTCCAGGCAATGTACCGGTTCATCGTCTCTTCGTCCCCGACTCAGTCCGGTCCCGGGTCCTCCAGTGGAGCCATACCAGCTGGTTCGCCTGCCACCCAGGCGTTCATCGCACGTTCTCCTTCCTGGCTCGTCGATTCTGGTGGCCCACCATGAGGAACGACGTCAAGGAGTTCGTACTGGCCTGCGCAGTCTCCCACCAGGCACCCTCCGGGCTATTGCAGCCGCTTCCCATTCCGAGCCGCCCTTGGTCCCATGTGGCGTTGGACTTCGTCACGGGTCTTCCTTCTTCCCAGGGGAACACGTGCCTACTGACCGTGGTGGATCGGTTCAGCAAGGGGGTTCACCTCGTGGCCCTTCCCAAGCTTCCCTCTGCGGCCGAGACGGCGGACCTCCTGACACGCCACGTGTTTCGCCTCCATGGGTTTCCCCAGGACGTCGTCTCGGACCGGGGGCCCCAGTTTACTTCCCAGGTATGGCGGGCTTTTTGCAAGGGATTGGGGGCAACGGTCAGTCTTTCCTCTGGTTATCATCCCCAGACTAATGGACAGACGGAGAGGATGAACCAGAGTGTGGAGTCTGCTCTTCGGTGTGTGGCTGCCGAGAAACCCGCTTCTTGGAGCCGTTTCCTTCCCTGGGTCGAGTACTCCATCAACTCCATGGTCAGTTCCGCCACCGGCCTCTCACCTTTTGAGGTATCCCTGGGCTACCAACCCCTTTTCCCTGCATAGGAGTCGGAGGTGGCAGTTCCCTCCGTACAGGACCACCTCGACCGGTGCCGTCGGGTCTGGGAGATCACCAGGACTGCGCTGCTCCGGTCATCGGAGCGCGCCAGTCGTGGGGCTGACCGGCACCGGGTCCCTGCGCCGACGTACCACCCTGGGCAGAGGGTGTGGCTTTCCGCAAGGGACCTTCCGCTTCGGTCCTCGGCCAAGAAGCTTAACCCCCGGTTCGTCGGTCCTTTTGAGGTTCTGAAGGTACTCAGTCCGGCGGCGGTGAGTCTTAAGCTTCCTGCGTCCATGCACATTCACCTGGTTTTCCATGTGTCCCGGGTTAAGCCTGTCTCTCTCAGTCCCCTGATGCCTCCTGCTCCGGAACCACCTCCTCCCGTGATGGTGGACGGTCACCCCCAGTGGCAGGTCCGCCGGTTGATGGGCGTTCGACGGCGGGGTCGGGGGTTCCAGTACCTGGTGGACTGGGATGGGTACGGCCCGGAGGAACGGAGCTGGGTCTCCCGCCAGCTCATCGTGGATCCCGGCCTAATCACCGACTTCCATCGTGCCCATCCAGGCGAGCCGGGTCGGGCTGGTCGCCGGGTGGCTCCCGTGGAGGGGGGGGTACTGTGAGGTTTGGTTTGTTCCCCGCCACACGCTCTCCTGAGGTACGGTGCTGATTGGTGCATTCCCCGCCACACGCTTTTTGAGCGATTGCCACTTTCATCACGCAGCTGTCATAGTTTGTGATTAGCGCCCCAGAGGGCTTTATATACCTGGACCTTCCTTCTATCATTGTCGGGTCGTTCTGGAATACAACTGCATTTGCCTGCTTTTTCCCCATTGCTGTTCCTGGTCTACTTTCTCTCCAGGACCTTTCTGAGGAGAACCGCTGTTGAGAACCTTGTTCCCTGTTTGGAGCTGCGCCTCGTTTTACCCGCTTTACGCGTTGCGCTTGGGTGAGTGGAACCAAACCCCTCTGGATTATTCTGATTGTGTGTTTTAGAAGAGACAGACACTGAAGATTTCGTTTTGTTTGCACCAACCCCTCTGGATTATTCTGATTGTGTGTTTTAGAAGAGACACTGAAGATTTCGTTTTGTTTGCACTGACTCAGGTAAGTTGTGTGTTGTGGGGAACACTGAAGACTGTCACTGTCAATTGGTTCTGGACACAGCTAAGGGAGGAGGGAACCACACTGCCTCTGTGTTTCGTTGGACTGTTTCTGATATCTCTCTCTCTCCGTTTTCCACCTTGAGTTAAAGCTGGGAGTATCTGCAGAGCCGCTACAACGTCACATGCCAATTCCCCACCGCTATCACCAGGAGGATTCTGCAGAGCCGCAGATGACTCTGCCGAAGGCAGTCTCCCTGTTTGTTTGATAATAGTACTTTACCCTTTTTTTGACTCTGTAAATAAATACGCCGTAGTATTTGGCTAACTCTGAACTACCTGTCTGTGCCGTTGCGTTTGAGGTCGGTTACAAACCATAACACTCTCTCTATCTCTTTCTCTATCTCTCTTTTTCTATATCTCTCTCTCTAATATAATATTGGCAATATATATACATTGTAAAGTATTCTAATGTTGCACTTATATATCTATCTATCTCACTCTCTCTAGTCTCTCTATTTCTCTCTATATCTAGTCTCTCTCTGTCTCTTTCTACATCTCTCTCACGAGTCTCTCTCTCTAGTCTCACTCTCTTTCTCTATCTCTTTCTGATCTCTCTTTTTCTATAGCTCTCTCTAATAATATTGACGCTATATACATTGTAACGTATTCTAATGGTGCACTTACAGGTGCAGCTCAATAAATTAGAATATCGTGGAAAAGTTATTTTATTTCAGTAAAATTCAATTCAAAAAGCAAAACTCTCGTAGATTATAGATTCATTACAAACAAAGTGAAATATTCGAGGCCTTTATTTGTTTTAATTTTGATGATTATGGCTTACAGCTCATGAAAGCCCAAACTTCTGTATCACCAATAAAACATTTAAAATAGATGTATTTTTCATTTGTATATAGAAATGTCTGCCTTCTGAAAAGTATGTTTATGTATGTTCACTCGGTACTTGGTTGGGGCTCCTTTTGCACAAATTACTGCATCAATACAGCTAAATATATAGACTTTTCCACGATATTCTAATTTATTGAGCTGCACTTGTATGACTCTTTCCCTCTCTCACTCTCTCTAGTCTCTCTCTTTCTTTCCGTCTCTCTCTCCATCCATCTCTCTCTCTCACTCTCTCTAGTCTCTCTCTTTCTTTCCGTCTCTCTCTCTCTCTCTCACTCTCTCTAGTCTCTCTCTTTCTTTCCGTCTCTCTCTTTCTTTCCGTCTCTCTCTCTCTCTCTCTCTCTCTCTCTCTATCTTTCCGTCGCTCCCTCTCTCTCTCTCTCTCTCTCTCTCTCTCTCTCTCTCTCTCTCTCTCTCTCTCTCTCTCTCTCTCTCTCTCTCTCTCTCTCTCTCTCTCTGACAGACAGATGAGGAGACAGACGAGGAGACAGATGAGGAGACAGATGAGGAGACAGATGAGGAGACAGATGAGGAGACAGATGAGGAGACAGACGAGGAGACAGAGGAGGAGACAGATGAGGAGACAGATGAGGAGACAG
>NW_028173477.1:71903-90803 GCF_963971535.1 Notolepis coatsorum
AAAATTATTTGTTACAATAACATAAGCTAACATATATTTTTACATCTATGCAAATGCATATGCAATATGTATAACTTGAATAAGTAATAAATACAGAAACAACATGTTTAACAATATGTAAATGAGTAGCTACATTTATTTTACACTACATTAACATTTATACGGTCTTTGGCCCTTTGAGGGCAACCATAATGCTGATGTGGCCCTCTGTGAAAATAAGTTTGACACCCCTGTTCTAGAACATTTGTGTTCTATATATATGGTTTGACCCTCAAAATGGCCCACCGAAGTCAAACACATGTGGGTAAAGCCCTATTTTTGATAGTGTTTTTTGTCTATTTCAGACATGTAACATCCATAACGCAAAAATGTAACATCCATAACGGCACTTTTTTGTGATTCATTCCTTGAGAGGAAATGCCAGGTTTTCCTGAATGTGCTTTTTGGGTACCTCAAAGCCTTCCCTACAAAGTGATAGTAAACATGTTATTTTTTGAAAAAGATATTCACAGAGTTTTCATCATGTGTTCAGTGAGTCCAAAAAGCTTGTCAATTTCCGTAACATCCATAACGCTGTGTATTTTGTCACCTATCTCAAAATCCAAAAGGTCAAAACATTTCTTACTGCAGGCTCATCTTTAACGACTGCTTAGCAACGGAGTCGTATAGTTATTAGCTCGGTTAGCTAACGTTAGCTGTGTCGACTAAATGACACCTTCAATGAAAACGTGGGACTGAAAAAAGCACACGAAGATACTATAGCTCATAACGTAATGTGAATAGTAATGTCAACTTCACACAGCAGCGCCCCAAAACATTAGCTATGATGAGATGTGATGCTGCCCAGTGGTGCAGTCGTAATATGGGCCGAGGCCAAACGCCACGTGCACGCACGGACCCGCATACATGTCTCTCTCCTCTTTCATGAGTCGGAGCTGGGGACGAGACGGGCGGTCTTTTGTCACATAAAACACGCCCAACACTCCACACACACACACACACACACACACACACACACACACACACACACACACACACACACACACACACACAGACTAGGTGACGAAGCCCAAACGTCGTTTGACCGCGTATGCCCAGCACTGCACCCCTGATACTGCCTGCCTGGCGTTGAGAGACTACATGCCCTTGTGGGGCCTGCATACCCAGCATGCCTTACGGTAGGACAGGACAATACATCACGTGGCTTCGAGCATGTGCTTCTAGTGCTGGCCTGCTGATAATAATAACATTATAATAATAATACTAATAATAATAATAATAATAATAATAATAATAATAATAATAATAATAATAATAATAATAATAATAATAATAATAATAATAATAATAATAATAATAATAATAATAATAATAATAATAATAATAATAATAATAATAATAATAATAATAATAATAATAATAATAATAATAATAATAATAATAATAAGTTATAACAGTTTGAGACCCACAAGAGACTACACATGATGACTACACACATTGGCCTTTTAATATGGATAACATTTAAAGACATGATTATTGTACGATGAATTGAAAATGGAGGACCCTGATGTAAACAAGACGAAAGTCTTTCTCTGGTCTGCATCCCCTTAACAATTGTATGTATTGAGCCGTACTGTATATTGTACCCATTCTGCAATCTGTTAATAAAAATGTCAATCAATCAATCAATGCACTTTATACACTGCACTACTTATATTGTCTATTGTATGCCTATTCTTATGTCCACTTTATCATTGCTTTTATTCTGTCAACTGTATGCTAATTGTATGCCTAGTAGTGTGAAGCACTTTGAGCTGAAAATCCTGTATGAAAGGTGCTATAAATTATAAATATAAAGTTATTATTATTTTTATGATGAGACAACTTTGTGTAATATAGCCTTTATTTTCAGATGGGTCATATTTTCAGGTTAGGTAGGTATGGCCGTAGTCAGTGATGACAGGTGGGGAATGTCAAATTATCATCACAGGGTCTTACAATTATCGTTTGCAATATAACACATAGGTTTACAGAGCAATAGGGTCCAGCTGCATCCCCGGAGATTATCCGCTCACGGGCAACTTCCGCCACACGACACTTCTGCCGCTGACGGGACACGCGCGCTGATTGGTGGAAAGTACGGAAGTATCTCCAAGTACGTCTGACGTAATTAAACGTCAAAAGCAGATGCAGTTAGTTGGCACGCAGGTTAATATTACAAGGTAAGCCTTATTATTACCTTGTATTCATAAAATAAGATAAATTCAGCAGCATGGGGAGGGGGGAGGGGAGGTACAGGTAGTAGAAGACATAGAGGTACAGGTCACATAATTATAGTACAGTGGAGAAGTAAAAATAGAATAAAAAGGCAGTGGAAACAATATACAATATTATTAACTCTGGACATATGAGCAACAAGGTGCGAGATGAGGGTATGTATATCAGTTATTTTGCCCTACAATAAATATAGTTGGAATATATAATCTATAGTCTAAATCTAATCCTAAATTATCTAATTATCACGGTTGTGTTTGGATATAGAGAGATGGAGAGAGAGGGAGGAAGCGCTGCCTGGCAGGAACCATGACACTAATAATCTAAATGCTAAACGCATGAACTGGACACCCTGTGCAAAGTGACTGTTTATTTCTTTCTGTTAGATTTTCTATGTCAGTAATGCATATGTAGCATGGTTTTTGTGTCTGGGTGATTATCTGTTCTTGAGAAGTGTTTTTGCAACTTGTGAGATTACGTTTAGGTGTGGCAGAGCCTGTGTGGTTTCTAAAGGGATTATTGGTGATTACTACTGGTTGCTACATGGTTAGTTGGTGATTAATTATCACAATTCTTAATTAACCAAAATATCCCCTCCCCTCCCCTCCCGCACTGTACTGTAATGTACTCTAGTTAGGACAACACATTACAGTTCAGAGGAGGGGAATCATTCCTCAGCTGGAACCATGTGTCAACTGCTGCACAGCATACCATTGCCCGTTCTGCAAGCCTGGTGTGTTTAAGCCAACGTTTAGGAGCAAGGTCTTAACACATCTGGACGGACACAAAAGGAAAGCAGTGCAGCACAAAGGTATTCCCTGTTGTATTCATTGCATGTTGTTTTCTTGCACTGGTAACTCCTGTAAATGATGGACCAACACGTGGAAACAAAAGCATTGCAGTTTGACATGCACCATCAGCCATAACATTACCTGCTTAAACAATTTTTTTCATGATTAAAAATAAACACTCTATAAACACTGGTTTAAGCAGGTGGTTTTAATGTTATGGCTGATCGGTGTACATATCTTTTCCAGATCACACCATCTTTAAGTGCAATTTGGAATGCAGGCGCAATGGTCACTTCCACTGTCCCTCCTGCAAAACCACACTGTTTGAGAAGAAAAAACGGTTTATAGCGCATCTGGCTGCACTGTGCAGGAGCAGCTCCCACAGTACAGACACACTGCATCACTGAGCAGCTCCCACAGTACAGAAACACTGCATCACTGAGCAGCTCCCACAGTACAGACACACTGCATCACTGTGCAGCTCCCACAGTACAGAAACACTGCATCACTGAGCAGCTCCCACAGTACAGACACACTGCATCACTGAGCAGCTCCCACAGTACAGAAACACTGCATCACTGAGCAGCTCCCACAGTACAGAAACACTGCATCACTGTGCAGCTCCCACAGTACAGAAACACTGCATCACTGAGCAGCTCCCACAGTACAGACACACTGCATCACTGAGCAGCTCCCACAGTACAGAAACACTGCATCACTGTGCAGGAGCAGCTCCCACAGTACAGAAACACTGCATCACTGAGCAGCTCCCACAGTACAGAAACACTGCATCACTGAGCAGCTCCCACAGTACAGAAACACTGCATCACTGAGCAGGAGCAGCTCCCACAGTACAGAAACACTGCATCACTGAGCAGCTCCCACAGTACAGAAACACTGCATCACTGAGCAGCTCCCACAGTACAGAAACACTGCATCACTGAGCAGCTCCCACAGTACAGACACACTGCATCACTGAGCAGCTCCCACAGTACAGAAACACTGCATCACTGAGCAGCTCCCACAGTACAGAAACACTGCATCACTGCGCAGCTCCCACAGTACAGAAACACTGCATCACTGAGCAGCTCCCACAGTACAGAAACACTGCATCACTGAGCAGCTCCCACAGTACAGAAACACTGCATCACTGTGCAGCTCCCACAGTACAGACACACTGCATCACTGAGCAGCTCCCACAGTACAGAAACACTGCATCACTGAGCAGCTCCCACAGTACAGAAACACTGCATCACTGAGCAGCTCCCACAGTACAGAAACACTGCATCACTGAGCAGCTCCCACAGTACAGAAACACTGCATCACTGTGCAGGAGCAGCTCCCACAGTACAGACACACTGCATCACTGAGCAGCTCCCACAGTACAGAAACACTGCATCACTGAGCAGCTCCCACAGTACAGAAACACTGCATCACTGAGCAGCTCCCACAGTACAGAAACACTGCATCACTGAGCAGCTCCCACAGTACAGAAACACTGCATCACTGAGCAGCTCCCACAGTACAGAAACACTGCATCACTGAGCAGCTCCCACAGTACAGAAACACTGCATCACTGAGCAGCTCCCACAGTACAGACACACTGCATCACTGTGCAGGAGCAGCTCCCACAGTACAGAAACACTGCATCACTGTGCAGGAGCAGCTCCCACAGTACAGAAACACTGCATCACTGAGCAGGAGCAGCTCCCACAGTACAGAAACACTGCATCACTGAGCAGCTCCCACAGTACAGAAACACTGCATCACTGTGCAGGAGCAGCTCCCACAGTACAGAAACACTGCATCACTGAGCAGCTCCCACAGTACAGAAACACTGCATCACTGAGCAGCTCCCACAGTACAGACACACTGCATCACTGAGCAGCTCCCACAGTACAGAAACACTGCATCACTGAGCAGCTCCCACAGTACAGAAACACTGCATCACTGAGCAGCTCCCACAGTACAGAAACACTGCATCACTGAGCAGCTCCCACAGTACAGACACACTGCATCACTGTGCAGCTCCCACAGTACAGACACACTGCATCACTGAGCAGCTCCCACAGTACAGAAACACTGCATCACTGAGCAGCTCCCACAGTACAGAAACACTGCATCACTGAGCAGCTCCCACAGTACAGAAACACTGCATCACTGTGCAGCTCCCACAGTACAGAAACACTGCATCACTGAGCAGCTCCCACAGTACAGACACACTGCATCACTGAGCAGCTCCCACAGTACAGAAACACTGCATCACTGTGCAGGAGCAGCTCCCACAGTACAGAAACACTGCATCACTGAGCAGCTCCCACAGTACAGAAACACTGCATCACTGAGCAGCTCCCACAGTACAGAAACACTGCATCACTGAGCAGGAGCAGCTCCCACAGTACAGAAACACTGCATCACTGAGCAGCTCCCACAGTACAGAAACACTGCATCACTGAGCAGCTCCCACAGTACAGAAACACTGCATCACTGAGCAGCTCCCACAGTACAGACACACTGCATCACTGAGCAGCTCCCACAGTACAGAAACACTGCATCACTGAGCAGCTCCCACAGTACAGAAACACTGCATCACTGCGCAGCTCCCACAGTACAGAAACACTGCATCACTGAGCAGCTCCCACAGTACAGAAACACTGCATCACTGAGCAGCTCCCACAGTACAGAAACACTGCATCACTGTGCAGCTCCCACAGTACAGACACACTGCATCACTGAGTACAGAAACACTGCATCACTGAGCAGCTCCCACAGTACAGAAACACTGCATCACTGAGCAGCTCCCACAGTACAGAAACACTGCATCACTGAGCAGCTCCCACAGTACAGAAACACTGCATCACTGTGCAGGAGCAGCTCCCACAGTACAGACACACTGCATCACTGAGCAGCTCCCACAGTACAGAAACACTGCATCACTGAGCAGCTCCCACAGTACAGAAACACTGCATCACTGAGCAGCTCCCACAGTACAGAAACACTGCATCACTGAGCAGCTCCCACAGTACAGAAACACTGCATCACTGAGCAGCTCCCACAGTACAGAAACACTGCATCACTGAGCAGCTCCCACAGTACAGAAACACTGCATCACTGAGCAGGAGCAGCTCCCACAGTACAGAAACACTGCATCACTGAGCAGGAGCAGCTCCCACAGTACAGAAACACTGCATCACTGAGCAGCTCCCACAGTACAGAAACACTGCATCACTGAGCAGCTCCCACAGTACAGAAACACTGCATCACTGAGCAGCTCCCACAGTACAGAAACACTGCATCACTGAGCAGCTCCCACAGTACAGACACACTGCATCACTGTGCAGGAGCAGCTCCCACAGTACAGAAACACTGCATCACTGTGCAGGAGCAGCTCCCACAGTACAGAAACACTGCATCACTGAGCAGGAGCAGCTCCCACAGTACAGAAACACTGCATCACTGAGCAGCTCCCACAGTACAGAAACACTGCATCACTGTGCAGGAGCAGCTCCCACAGTACAGAAACACTGCATCACTGAGCAGCTCCCACAGTACAGAAACACTGCATCACTGAGCAGCTCCCACAGTACAGAAACACTGCATCACTGAGCAGCTCCCACAGTACAGAAACACTGCATCACTGAGCAGCTCCCACAGTACAGAAACACTGCATCACTGAGCAGCTCCCACAGTACAGAAACACTGCATCACTGAGCAGCTCCCACAGTACAGAAACACTGCATCACTGTGCAGGAGCAGCTCCCACAGTACAGAAACACTGCATCACTGAGCAGGAGCAGCTCCCACAGTACAGACACACTGCATCACTGAGCAGCTCCCACAGTACAGAAACAATGCATCACTGAGCAGCTCCCACAGTACAGAAACACTGCATCACTGTGCAGCTCCCACAGTACAGAAACACTGCATCACTGAGCAGCTCCCACAGTACAGAAACACTGCATCACTGAGCAGCTCCCACAGTACAGAAACACTGCATCACTGAGCAGCTCCCACAGTACAGACACACTGCATCACTGAGCAGCTCCCACAGTACAGACAAACTACATCACTGAGCAGCTCCCACAGTACAGAAACACTGCATCACTGAGCAGCTCCCACAGTACAGAAACACTGCATCACTGTGCAGGAGCAGCTCCCACAGTACAGACACACTGCATCACTGTGCAGGAGCAGCTCCCACAGTACAGAAACACTGCATCACTGTGCAGGAGCAGCTCCCACAGTACAGAAACACTGCATCACTGAGCAGCTCCCACAGTACAGAAACACTGCATCACTGAGCAGCTCCCACAGTACAGAAACACTGCATCACTGAGCAGCTCCCACAGTACAGAAACACTGCATCACTGAGCAGCTCCCACAGTACAGACACACTGCATCACTGAGCAGCTCCCACAGTACAGAAACACTGCATCACTGAGCAGCTCCCACAGTACAGAAACACTGCATCACTGAGCAGCTCCCACAGTACAGAAACACTGCATCACTGAGCAGCTCCCACAGTACAGAAACACTGCATCACTGAGCAGCTCCCACAGTACAGAAACACTGCATCACTGAGCAGCTCCCACAGTACAGAAACACTGCATCACTGAGCAGCTCCCACAGTACAGAAACACTGCATCACTGAGCAGCTCCCACAGTACAGAAACACTGCATCACTGAGCAGCTCCCACAGTACAGAAACACTGCATCACTGAGCAGCTCCCACAGTACAGACACACTGCATCACTGAGCAGCTCCCACAGTACAGAAACACTGCATCACTGAGCAGCTCCCACAGTACAGAAACACTGCATCACTGAGCAGCTCCCACAGTACAGAAACACTGCATCACTGAGCAGGAGCAGCTCCCACAGTACAGAAACACTGCATCACTGAGCAGCTCCCACAGTACAGAAACACTGCATCACTGAGCAGGAGCAGCTCCCACAGTACAGAAACACTGCATCACTGAGCAGCTCCCACAGTACAGAAACACTGCATCACTGTGCAGGAGCAGCTCCCACAGTACAGAAACACTGCATCACTGTGCAGCTCCCACAGTACAGACACACTGCATCACTGAGCAGCTCCCACAGTACAGAAACACTGCATCACTGAGCAGCTCCCACAGTACAGAAACACTGCATCACTGAGCAGCTCCCACAGTACAGAAACACTGCATCACTGAGCAGCTCCCACAGTACAGAAACACTGCATCACTGAGCAGCTCCCACAGTACATAAACACTGCATCACTGAGCAGCTCCCACAGTACAGACACACTGCATCACTGTGCAGGAGCAGCTCCCACAGTACAGAAACACTGCATCACTGTGCAGGAGCAGCTCCCACAGTACAGAAACACTGCATCACTGAGCAGCTCCCACAGTACAGAAACACTGCATCACTGAGCAGCTCCCACAGTACAGAAACACTGCATCACTGAGCAGCTCCCACAGTACAGACACACTGCATCACTGAGCAGCTCCCACAGTACAGAAACACTGCATCACTGTGCAGGAGCAGCTCCCACAGTACAGAAACACTGCATCACTGAGCAGCTCCCACAGTACAGAAACACTGCATCACTGAGAAGCTCCCACAGTACAGAAACACTGCATCACTGAGCAGCTCCCACAGTACAGACACACTGCATCACTGAGCAGCTCCCACAGTACAGAAACACTGCATCACTGTGCAGGAGCAGCTCCCACAGTACAGAAACACTGCATCACTGAGCAGCTCCCACAGTACAGAAACACTGCATCACTGAGCAGCTCCCACAGTACAGAAACACTGCATCACTGAGCAGCTCCCACAGTACAGAAACACTGCATCACTGAGCAGCTCCCACAGTACAGAAACACTGCATCACTGTGCAGCTCCCACAGTACAGACACACTGCATCACTGAGCAGCTCCCACAGTACAGAAACACTGCATCACTGAGCAGCTCCCACAGTACAGAAACACTGCATCACTGAGCAGCTCCCACAGTACAGAAACACTGCATCACTGAGCAGCTCCCACAGTACAGAAACACTGCATCACTGTGCAGGAGCAGCTCCCACAGTACAGACACACTGCATCACTGAGCAGCTCCCACAGTACAGAAACACTGCATCACTGAGCAGCTCCCACAGTACAGAAACACTGCATCACTGAGCAGCTCCCACAGTACAGAAACACTGCATCACTGAGCAGCTCCCACAGTACAGAAACACTGCATCACTGAGCAGCTCCCACAGTACAGAAACACTGCATCACTGAGCAGCTCCCACAGTACAGAAACACTGCATCACTGAGCAGGAGCAGCTCCCACAGTACAGAAACACTGCATCACTGAGCAGGAGCAGCTCCCACAGTACAGAAACACTGCATCACTGAGCAGCTCCCACAGTACAGAAACACTGCATCACTGAGCAGCTCCCACAGTACAGAAACACTGCATCACTGAGCAGCTCCCACAGTACAGAAACACTGCATCACTGAGCAGCTCCCACAGTACAGACACACTGCATCACTGTGCAGGAGCAGCTCCCACAGTACAGAAACACTGCATCACTGTGCAGGAGCAGCTCCCACAGTACAGAAACACTGCATCACTGAGCAGGAGCAGCTCCCACAGTACAGAAACACTGCATCACTGAGCAGCTCCCACAGTACAGAAACACTGCATCACTGTGCAGGAGCAGCTCCCACAGTACAGAAACACTGCATCACTGAGCAGCTCCCACAGTACAGAAACACTGCATCACTGAGCAGCTCCCACAGTACAGAAACACTGCATCACTGAGCAGCTCCCACAGTACAGAAACACTGCATCACTGAGCAGCTCCCACAGTACAGAAACACTGCATCACTGAGCAGCTCCCACAGTACAGAAACACTGCATCACTGAGCAGCTCCCAAGTACAGAAACACTGCATCACTGTGCAGGAGCAGCTCCCACAGTACAGAAACACTGCATCACTGAGCAGGAGCAGCTCCCACAGTACAGACACACTGCATCACTGAGCAGCTCCCACAGTACAGAAACAATGCATCACTGAGCAGCTCCCACAGTACAGAAACACTGCATCACTGTGCAGCTCCCACAGTACAGAAACACTGCATCACTGAGCAGCTCCCACAGTACAGAAACACTGCATCACTGAGCAGCTCCCACAGTACAGAAACACTGCATCACTGAGCAGCTCCCACAGTACAGACACACTGCATCACTGAGCAGCTCCCACAGTACAGACAAACTACATCACTGAGCAGCTCCCACAGTACAGAAACACTGCATCACTGAGCAGCTCCCACAGTACAGAAACACTGCATCACTGTGCAGAGCAGCTCCCACAGTACAGACACACTGCATCACTGTGCAGGAGCAGCTCCCACAGTACAGAAACACTGCATCACTGTGCAGGAGCAGCTCCCACAGTACAGAAACACTGCATCACTGAGCAGCTCCCACAGTACAGAAACACTGCATCACTGAGCAGCTCCCACAGTACAGAAACACTGCATCACTGAGCAGCTCCCACAGTACAGAAACACTGCATCACTGAGCAGCTCCCACAGTACAGACACACTGCATCACTGAGCAGCTCCCACAGTACAGAAACACTGCATCACTGAGCAGCTCCCACAGTACAGAAACACTGCATCACTGAGCAGCTCCCACAGTACAGAAACACTGCATCACTGAGCAGCTCCCACAGTACAGAAACACTGCATCACTGAGCAGCTCCCACAGTACAGAAACACTGCATCACTGAGCAGCTCCCACAGTACAGAAACACTGCATCACTGAGCAGCTCCCACAGTACAGAAACACTGCATCACTGAGCAGCTCCCACAGTACAGAAACACTGCATCACTGAGCAGCTCCCACAGTACAGAAACACTGCATCACTGAGCAGCTCCCACAGTACAGAAACACTGCATCACTGAGCAGCTCCCACAGTACAGACACACTGCATCACTGAGCAGCTCCCACAGTACAGAAACACTGCATCACTGAGCAGCTCCCACAGTACAGAAACACTGCATCACTGAGCAGCTCCCACAGTACAGAAACACTGCATCACTGAGCAGGAGCAGCTCCACAGTACAGAAACACTGCATCACTGAGCAGCTCCCACAGTACAGAAACACTGCATCACTGAGCAGGAGCAGCTCCCACAGTACAGAAACACTGCATCACTGAGCAGCTCCCACAGTACAGAAACACTGCATCACTGTGCAGGGCAGCTCCCACAGTACAGAAACACTGCATCACTGTGCAGCTCCCACAGTACAGACACACTGCATCACTGAGCAGCTCCCACAGTACAGAAACACTGCATCACTGAGCAGCTCCCACAGTACAGAAACACTGCATCACTGAGCAGCTCCCACAGTACAGAAACACTGCATCACTGAGCAGCTCCCACAGTACAGAAACACTGCATCACTGAGCAGCTCCCACAGTACATAAACACTGCATCACTGAGCAGCTCCCACAGTACAGACACACTGCATCACTGTGCAGGAGCAGCTCCCACAGTACAGAAACACTGCATCACTGTGCAGGAGCAGCTCCCACAGTACAGAAACACTGCATCACTGAGCAGCTCCCACAGTACAGAAACACTGCATCACTGAGCAGCTCCCACAGTACAGAAACACTGCATCACTGAGCAGCTCCCACAGTACAGACACACTGCATCACTGAGCAGCTCCCACAGTACAGAAACACTGCATCACTGTGCAGGAGCGGCTCCCACAGTACAGAAACACTGCATCACTGAGCAGCTCCCACAGTACAGAAACACTGCATCACTGAGCAGCTCCCACAGTACAGAAACACTGCATCACTGAGCAGCTCCCACAGTACAGAAACACTGCATCACTGAGCAGCTCCCACAGTACAGAAACACTGCATCACTGGCAGGCAGCTCCCACAGTACAGAAACACTGCATCACTGAGCAGCTCCCACAGTACAGAAACACTGCATCACTGAGCAGCTCCCACAGTACAGAAACACTGCATCACTGAGCAGCTCCCACAGTACAGAAACACTGCATCACTGAGCAGCTCCCACAGTACAGAAACACTGCATCACTGAGCAGCTCCCACAGTACAGAAACACTGCATCACTGAGCAGCTCCCACAGTACAGAAACACTGCATCACTGAGCAGCTCCCACAGTACAGAAACACTGCATCACTGAGCAGCTCCCACAGTACAGACACACTGCATCACTGAGCAGCTCCCACAGTACAGAAACACTGCATCACTGAGCAGCTCCCACAGTACAGAAACACTGCATCACTGTGCAGGAGCAGCTCCCACAGTACAGACACACTGCATCACAGTGCAGGAGCAGCTCCCACAGTACAGAAACACTGCATCACTGGCAGAGCAGCTCCCACAGTACAGAAACACTGCATCACTGAGCAGCTCCCACAGTACAGAAACACTGCATCACTGAGCAGCTCCCACAGTACAGAAACACTGCATCACTGAGCAGCTCCCACAGTACAGAAACACTGCATCACTGAGCAGCTCCCACAGTACAGACACACTGCATCACTGAGCAGCTCCCACAGTACAGAAACACTGCATCACTGAGCAGCTCCCACAGTACAGAAACACTGCATCACTGAGCAGCTCCCACAGTACAGAAACACTGCATCACTGAGCAGCTCCCACAGTACAGAAACACTGCATCACTGAGCAGAGGCAGGCTCCCACAGTACAGAAACACTGCATCACTGAGCAGCTCCCACAGTACAGAAACACTGCATCACTGAGCAGCTCCCACAGTACAGAAACACTGCATCACTGAGCAGCTCCCACAGTACAGAAACACTGCATCACTGAGCAGCTCCCACAGTACAGACACACTGCATCACTGAGCAGCTCCCACAGTACAGAAACACTGCATCACTGAGCAGCTCCCACAGTACAGAAACACTGCATCACTGAGCAGCTCCCACAGTACAGAAACACTGCATCACTGAGCAGGAGCAGCTCCCACAGTACAGAAACACTGCATCACTGAGCAGCTCCCACAGTACAGAAACACTGCATCACTGAGCAGCAGCTCCCACAGTACAGAAACACTGCATCACTGAGCAGCTCCCACAGTACAGAAACACTGCATCACTGTGCAGGAGCAGCTCCCACAGTACAGAAACACTGCATCACTGAGCAGCTCCCACAGTACAGAAACACTGCATCACTGAGCAGCTCCCACAGTACAGAAACACTGCATCACTGAGCAGCTCCCACAGTACAGAAACACTGCATCACTGAGCAGCTCCCACAGTACAGAAACACTGCATCACTGAGCAGCTCCCACAGTACAGACACACTGCATCACTGAGCAGCTCCCACAGTACAGAAACACTGCATCACTGTGCAGGAGCAGCTCCACAGTACAGAAACACTGCATCACTGAGCAGCTCCCACAGTACAGAAACACTGCATCACTGAGCAGCTCCCACAGTACAGAAACACTGCATCACTGAGCAGCTCCCACAGTACAGACACACTGCATCACTGAGCAGCTCCCACAGTACAGAAACACTGCATCACTGAGCAGGAGCAGCTCCCACAGTACAGAAACACTGCATCACTGAGCAGCTCCCACAGTACAGAAACACTGCATCACTGAGCAGGAGCAGCTCCCACAGTACAGAAACACTGCATCACTGAGCAGCTCCCACAGTACAGAAACACTGCATCACTGAGCAGCTCCCACAGTACAGAAACACTGCATCACTGAGCAGCTCCCACAGTACAGAAACACTGCATCACTGAGCAGCTCCCACAGTACAGAAACACTGCATCACTGAGCAGGAGCAGCTCCCACAGTACAGAAACACTGCATCACTGAGCAGGAGCAGCTCCCACAGTACAGAAACACTGCATCACTGAGGAGCAGCTCCCACAGTACAGAAACACTGCATCACTGAGCAGGCAGCTCCCACAGTACAGAAACACTGCATCACTGAGCAGCTCCCACAGTACAGACACACTGCATCACTGAGCAGCTCCCACAGTACAGAAACACTGCATCACTGAGCAGCTCCCACAGTACAGAAACACTGCATCACTGAGCAGCTCCCACAGTACAGAAACACTGCATCACTGTGCAGGAGCAGCTCCCACAGTACAGAAACACTGCATCACTGTGCAGGAGCAGCTCCCACAGTACAGAAACACTGCATCACTGAGCAGGAGCAGCTCCCACAGTACAGAAACACTGCATCACTGTGCAGGAGCAGCTCCCACAGTACAGAAACACTGCATCACTGAGCAGCTCCCACAGTACAGAAACACTGCATCACTGAGCAGCTCCCACAGTACAGAAACACTGCATCACTGTGCTGAGCAGCTCCCACAGTACAGAAACACTGCATCACTGAGCAGCTCCCACAGTACAGAAACACTGCATCACTGAGCAGCTCCCACAGTACAGAAACACTGCATCACTGAGCAGCTCCCACAGTACAGAAACACTGCATCACTGAGCAGCTCCCACAGTACAGAAACACTGCATCACTGAGCAGCTCCCACAGTACAGAAACACTGCATCACTGAGCAGCTCCCACAGTACAGAAACACTGCATCACTGTGCAGGAGCAGCTCCCACAGTACAGAAACACTGCATCACTGAGCACAGAGCAGCTCCCACAGTACAGAAACACTGCATCACTGAGCAGCTCCCACAGTACAGAAACACTGCATCACTGAGCAGCTCCCACAGTACAGAAACACTGCATCACTGAGCAGCTCCCACAGTACAGAAACACTGCATCACTGAGCAGCTCCACAGTACAGAAACACTGCATCACTGAGCAGCTCCCACAGTACAGAAACACTGCATCACTGAGCAGCTCCCACAGTACAGACACACTGCATCACTGAGCAGCTCCCACAGTACAGAAACACTACATCACTGAGCAGCTCCCACAGTACAGAAACACTGCATCACTGAGCAGCTCCCACAGTACAGAAACACTGCATCACTGTGCAGGAGCAGCTCCCACAGTACAGAAACACTGCATCACTGTGCAGGAGCAGCTCCCACAGTACAGAAACACTGCATCACTGTGCAGGAGCAGCTCCCACAGTACAGAAACACTGCATCACTGAGCAGCTCCCACAGTACAGAAACACTGCATCACTGAGCAGCTCCCACAGTACAGAAACACTGCATCACTGAGCAGCTCCCACAGTACAGAAACACTGCATCACTGAGCAGCTCCCACAGTACAGAAACACTGCATCACTGAGCAGCTCCCACAGTACAGAAACACTGCATCACTGAGCAGCTCCCACAGTACAGAAACACTGCATCACTGAGCAGCTCCCACAGTACAGAAACACTGCATCACTGAGCAGCTCCCACAGTACAGAAACACTGCATCACTGAGCAGCTCCCACAGTACAGAAACACTGCATCACTGAGCAGCTCCCACAGTACAGAAACACTGCATCACTGAGCAGCTCCCACAGTACAGAAACACTGCATCACTGAGCAGCTCCCACAGTACAGAAACACTGCATCACTGAGCAGCTCCCACAGTACAGAAACACTGCATCACTGAGCAGCTCCCACAGTACAGAAACACTGCATCACTGAGCAGCTCCACAGTACAGAAACACTGCATCACTGAGCAGCTCCCACAGTACAGAAACACTGCATCACTGAGCAGCTCCCACAGTACAGAAACACTGCATCACTGAGCAGGAGCAAGCCTCCCACAGTACAGAAACACTGCATCACTGAGCAGCTCCCACAGTACAGAAACACTGCATCACTGAGAGCAGCTCCCACAGTACAGAAACACTGCATCACTGAGCAGCTCCCACAGTACAGAAACACTGCATCACTGGCGAGCAGCTCCCACAGTACAGAAACACTGCATCACTGTGCAGGAGCAGCTCCCACAGTACAGACACACTGCATCACTGCAGGAGCAGCTCCCACAGTACAGAAACACTGCATCACTGAGCAGGAGCAGCTCCCACAGTACAGAAACACTGCATCACTGAGCAGCTCCCACAGTACAGAAACACTGCATCACTGAGCAGCTCCCACAGTACAGAAACACTGCATCACTGAGCAGCTCCCACAGTACAGAAACACTGCATCACTGTGCAGGAGCAGCTCCCACAGTACAGAAACACTGCATCACTGAGCAGCTCCCACAGTACAGAAACACTGCATCACTGAGCAGCTCCCACAGTACAGAAACACTGCATCACTGAGCAGCTCCCACAGTACAGAAACACTGCATCACTGAGCAGCTCCCACAGTACAGAAACACTGCATCACTGAGCAGCTCCCACAGTACAGAAACACTGCATCACTGAGCAGCTCCCACAGTACAGAAACACTGCATCACTGAGCAGCTCCCACAGTACAGAAACACTGCATCACTGAGCAGCTCCCACAGTACAGAAACACTGCATCACTGAGCAGCTCCCACAGTACAGAAACACTGCATCACTGAGCAGCTCCCACAGTACAGAAACACTGCATCACTGAGCAGCTCCCACAGTACAGAAACACTGCATCACTGAGCAGCTCCCACAGTACAGAAACACTGCATCACTGAGCAGCTCCCACAGTACAGAAACACTGCATCACTGAGCAGCTCCCACAGTACAGAAACACTGCATCACTGAGCAGCTCCCACAGTACAGAAACACTGCATCACTGAGCAGCTCCCACAGTACAGAAACACTGCATCACTGAGCAGCTCCCACAGTACAGAAACACTGCATCACTGCAGGAGCAGCTCCCACAGTACAGAAACACTGCATCACTGAGCAGCTCCCACAGTACAGAAACACTGCATCACTGAGCAGGAGCAGCTCCCACAGTACAGAAACACTGCATCACTGAGGCAGCTCCCACAGTACAGAAACACTGCATCACTGGCAGGAGCAGCTCCCACAGTACAGAAACACTGCATCACTGAGCAGCTCCCACAGTACAGACACACTGCATCACTGAGCAGCTCCCACAGTACAGAAACACTGCATCACTGAGCAGCTCCCACAGTACAGAAACACTGCATCACTGAGCAGCTCCCACAGTACAGAAACACTGCATCACTTGTGCAAGAGCAGCTCCCACAGTACAGAAACACTGCATCACTGAGCAGCTCCCACAGTACAGAAACACTGCATCACTGTGCAGGAGCAGCTCCCACAGTACAGAAACACTGCATCACTGAGCAGCTCCCACAGTACAGAAACACTGCATCACTGAGCAGCTCCCACAGTACAGAAACACTGCATCACTGAGCAGCTCCCACAGTACAGAAACACTGCATCACTGAGCAGCTCCCACAGTACAGAAACACTGCATCACTGAGGAGCAGCTCCCACAGTACAGAAACACTGCATCACTGAGCAGCTCCCACAGTACAGAAACACTGCATCACTGAGCAGCTCCCACAGTACAGACACACTGCATCACTGAGCAGCTCCCACAGTACAGAAACACTGCATCACTGAGCAGCTCCCACAGTACAGAAACACTGCATCACTGAGCAGCTCCCACAGTACAGAAACACTGCATCACTGAGCAGCTCCCACAGTACAGAAACACTGCATCACTGAGCAGCTCCCACAGTACAGAAACACTGCATCACTGAGCAGCTCCCACAGTACAGAAACACTGCATCACTGAGAGCAGCTCCCACAGTACAGAAACACTGCATCACTGAGCAGCTCCCACAGTACAGAAACACTGCATCACTGAGCAGCTCCCACAGTACAGACACACTGCATCACTGAGCAGCTCCCACAGTACAGAAACACTGCATCACTGAGCAGGAGCGCTCCCACAGTACAGAAACACTGCATCACTGAGCAGCTCCCACAGTACAGAAACACTGCATCACTGAGCAGGGAGCAGCTCCCACAGTACAGAAACACTGCATCACTGAGCAGCTCCCACAGTACAGAAACACTGCATCACTGAGCAGGAGCAGCTCCCACAGTACAGAAACACTGCATCACTGAGCAGCTCCCACAGTACAGAAACACTGCATCACTGAGCAGCTCCCACAGTACAGAAACACTGCATCACTGAGCAGCTCCCACAGTACAGAAACACTGCATCACTGAGCAGCTCCCACAGTACAGAAACACTGCATCACTGAGCAGCTCCCACAGTACAGAAACACTGCATCACTGAGCAGCTCCCACAGTACAGAAACACTGCATCACTGAGCAGCTCCCACAGTACAGAAACACTGCATCACTGAGCAGCTCCCACAGTACAGAAACACTGCATCACTGAGCAGCTCCCACAGTACAGAAACACTGCATCACTGAGCAGCTCCCACAGTACAGAAACACTGCATCACTGAGCAGCTCCCACAGTACAGAAACACTGCATCACTGAGCAGCTCCCACAGTACAGAAACACTGCATCACTGAGCAGCTCCCACAGTACAGAAACACTGCATCACTGAGCAGCTCCCACAGTACAGAAACACTGCATCACTGAGCAGCTCCCACAGTACAGACACACTGCATCACTGAGCAGCTCCCACAGTACAGAAACACTGCATCACTGAGCAGCTCCCACAGTACAGAAACACTGCATCACTGAGCAGCTCCCACAGTACAGAAACACTGCATCACTGAGCAGCTCCCACAGTACAGAAACACTGCATCACTGAGCAGCTCCACAGTACAGAAACACTGCATCACTGAGCAGCTCCCACAGTACAGAAACACTGCATCACTGAGCAGCTCCCACAGTACAGAAACACTGCATCACTGAGCAGCTCCCACAGTACAGAAACACTGCATCACTGAGC
>NW_028173476.1:0-11939 GCF_963971535.1 Notolepis coatsorum
GCTTTACCCTCTCTGTGATTCGCCTTCACTCGTCTCTTTAACTTGATTGACAGCTATCTCGAACCGAAGCCCAGACAGCAGCGATCAATCAAGGACAACCCAACCGCCTCCCCCCTCCCCGCGCCTTTTGACAAAACCCATTCCCTAATTACAGACGTCAATCAGTTGACATTAGGAGATCACTAGGTCAGAGATGCGGTGTCGGGTGCGCGGATACACAGGGGTTTAGAGCATTTTTATCTATCAATCACATGATGTTTCATGCATAAATATTGAGCTACAGACTTTTATGCTTAAAAGGGATATAAAAGGAGTGATTTTCTGATTCAGAGCTGGAAACCCTACATTTAACTAACATTTAACAAATGTTAAGCCCACAATGTTGGTCACTGTCAATGGACCAACTCCAAAAATGTCCCTTGATGACATCACAAAATATGTTAATACAGTAGATATAGATATTTTGGATTTTTGGACATTAAGTTGTATGAAATACTTGACAGCTATTAGCTTGCTTACCAAAACCTGTGGTCCGGGTTCTGGTCGGGTTCTGAGCCAACCGAAAAGCAAATGGGATCTCGAAACCAAAATGTTTTAATCCACACCACAACAAAAGACGGTCCACCAGCCTTTCAGATTGTGCTATGACTTTGCACCGTTTTGTTTCTTGAAGAAAGTCAATGTATTTACTACGCGTTGGAGCTGTTTCAAAATTCTGGAGGACCGTGGGTTTTGATATGCAATTGCCGGATCTTAATTCATATTTGATCTGCAACGCCTAGTTTGACAGCTTGATTGGAGCAAGGAGGATACGTCGGTCTCTCTAGTGACTGGTTAGGGAAATCGAATCCCCCTCCCCCGCGGAAATCGGTTAGAGCGGACGCGATGTCAGACTGAAGATTGGAAATTGAGTTTAACGAGTTGAATATTGTGTCTGATGTCAGGCCACCTTTAAGAGTCACATGGCCAGGCTTTAATGGCCACCTTTAAGAGTCACATGGCCAGGCTTTAATGGCCACCTTTAAGAGTCACATGGCCAGGCTTTAATGGGCTCGTCTGGTCCTTTAAGAGTCACATGGTCATGCTTTAATGGGCTCGTCTGGTCCTTTAAGAGTCACATGGCCAGGCTTTAATGGGCTCGTCTGGTCCTTTAAGAGTCACATGGCCAGGCTTTAATGGGCTCGTCTGGTCCTTTAAGAGTCACATGGCCAGGCTTTAATGGGCTCGTCTGGTCCTTTAAGAGTCACATGGCCAGGCTTTAATGGGCTCGTCTGGTCCTTTAAGAGTCACATGGCCAGGCTTTAATGGGCTCGTCTGGTCCTTTAAGAGTCACATGGCCAGGCTTTAATGGGCTCGTCTGGTCATTTAAGAGTCACATGGCCAGGCTTTAATGGGCTCGTCTGGTCCTTTACGAGTCACATGGCCAGGCTTTAATGGGCTCGTCTGGTCCTTTAAGAGTCACATGGTCATGCTTTAATGGGCTCGTCTGGTCCTTTAAGAGTCACATGGCCAGGCTTTAATGGGCTCGTCTGGTCCTTTAAGAGTCACATGGCCAGGCTTTAATGGGCTCGTCTGGTCCTTTAAGAGTCACATGGCCAGGCTTTAATGGGCTCGTCTGGTCCTTTAAGAGTCACATGGCCAGGCTTTAATGGGCTCGTCTGGTCCTTTAAGAGTCACATGGCCAGGCTTTAATGGGCTCGTCTGGTCCTTTAAGAGTCACATGGCCAGGCTTTAATGGGCTCGTCTGGTCATTTAAGAGTCACATGGCCAGGCTTTAATGGGCTCGTCTGGTCCTTTAAGAGTCACATGGCCAGGCTTTAATGGGCTCGTCTGGTCCTTTAAGAGTCACATGGCCAGGCTTTAATGGGCTCGTCTGGTCCTTTCAATTTGATGCCACTGCTTTGCTGACGAGAACTATTGTCTGGTATCTATGAGCTGCTGTTGTCATGTCTTATTGCTACTGTCCTACTCTGGGCCTCAGTTCACACTCCTCCATCCGCCCGCGCTTTTAACATAATATGAAAGGCCCGATCCGTGATCCAAATGTAAACAAATGGGTGGCCCCACCAAAATGATAGGAATGAAGACATGTTTTCATGCTCTAGTTGATCGCCTGAGCTCTTTTTCATTGTATTTGCTGTATTCATGGCTGTAAAATGTCTGCTTACATTGGTAATGTTTGTAAGCGTTGGAGTAAGAAAAATACTATAGACTGTAGAGCATTGTGTTACTACTCTGACGTCACTCAGGAAGTAAACACCGGTCAGGATAGCAGCAATATGACTAGGCTGTATCGTGTCATCCCCTGTAAGCTACCTATATTAAATCTCCATCTATGCTCACCTGCCTACCTCCCGTATTTTCTACATTGTGTCAGACGTTGTGGACACAGTCGTCAACCCGTGTCCGAAAGTGAAAAGTGAAGGTTTAGGAGGTAGCCTATAACTAGGCTATATAACGCGCGAGAGACTCCTGCCTACCGGAGACTCCCGCCTACCGGAGACTCACATTCAGCATGGCGGAAGGATTGCCCAAGCTGGGTCCACTCGTGTTTGATAGCCACGTTGCAGAGAACTGGAGAATATTCGAGCAAGAGTACGATATATTCATTGCTGCTGCACACTATGACAAGCCGCCTCGCTCTCAAGCTTTCATCTTGCTAAACCTGGCTGGCTCTGAAGCCATAGAGCGGGAACGGGCATTCGTATATGCAGCAGCCGTGCTCGATGGAGAAGAAGGGGAGGGAGAAGAAATAGTTCCCGCACAATCAAGAGAAGACCCGGAGTGCCTGAAAAGGAAATTATGTGAGTTATGTAATCCACAAACAAACATCACAATGGAAAGGCACAAGTTTAATACAAGAAGCCAGAAACAAGATGAGACAATTGAAGCCTATGTCAGCGATTTAAAAATCAAAGAGCTGTCAATTCGGAGATTTGCGCAAAGAGCTAATCAAAGATAGACTTGTGTGTGGCATAATGAATGATGGCATGAGAAAGCTACTACTCCGTGACAGCAAACTAACTTTAACCAAAGTAGTCGAGATATGTCAGATCCACAAAATGACAGAACAACACACTAAAACACTGGCTGCACCAAAGCAAAGCACAACCAACGTAGATAGCCTATGGCACAAGATGAAAGAACGTGTTTACAAGAAAAAGCCAAATACAGAGCATTCAACTCGGTCCATAGCCAGCTGCAGCAACTGTGGAGGCAGCCACGAGGCCAAACAAGAAAGGTGCCCTGCATTCGGCAAACAGTGTCACGGATGTGAGAAAATGAATCATTTCAAGCAGTACTGCAAATCCACTCCAGGAAGTCACAGAGACAATCCACAGCACCAATACAGAAAAAAGCATACGGACACGTAGCGACGGACACAGTCAATACTGTGGGATCACCAGCCACACAGAAGAGTGAAATATTCTGCAGAGTCCAGGTCCACGGAATACCTGTCGAGCTCAAAGTGGACACCGGAGCCAAGTGCAACGTGATATCTCGCAAAACGTTCAACCAAGTGAAATACAACGAGAGAGAGCGCTCCAGAACAGCGAGGCTGATTGCTACGGAGGAAATGAAATATGGACCTTGGGGACAGCAACCCTAGCATGCTACATAACAGATAAGTCCCACTCTCTACAGTTCCACGTGGTGCAACAAGACGTTCAGACGCTGCTGGGTTTACAAGACAGCCTTAGCATGGGACTGGTCACACTCAGTAAGGAGATACACCAGCTACATCTGACAGACGAGGAACGTTTTTCACACAAGATGTTTTCGGACAATTCAGACCTCTTCAAAGACGAGGTTGGTAGGCTCCCCTACACCTACTCCATGAAAATCGACCGAGAGGCCACGCCTGTCGTCAGGCCAGCACGCCGGATCCCAGTCGCTATGCGAGAGAAGGTCAAGATGGAACTGGACAGAATGGCAAGCACAGGCATCATAACCCCAGTCTCAGAACCCACTGAGTGGGTATCTTCTATGGTAGCAACCCACAAGAAGAACTCAGACGACATACGCCTCTGCATTGATCCACGAGACCTAAACAAGGCACCTAAACGCCCACATCATCCAATGTGCACCGTGGAGGAAGTAGCAGCGCATATGCCAAACTCAACCGTGTTCTCAACACTGGATGCCAAGAGTTCGTTTTGGCAAATAACACTGGATCACAAATCATCGCTACTGACCACATTCAGCTCGCCATTCGGACGATTCCGTTTCCTCAGAATGCCCTTTGGCATAAGCAGCGTCAGTGAAGTCTTCCAACACACAATGGAGCAAATCTTCGCACGATACCCCTGTGCAGTGATAGTCGATGACATCATCGTTGGAGGAAGCAGCGTGAAAGAGCATGACGAAAATCTCAAGAAAGTCCTCGACAGAGCATGTGAAGTCAACCTACGGCTCAACTCCAAGAAATGCAGGTTCAGACTGAAAGAAGTCGGCTACGTTGGACACCTGTTCACAAGTCAGGGTCTAAAGCCAGACCCGTCAAAGACGCAAGCGATCAGCGAGCTGCCTGCACCAGAAGATGTAACAGCTCTGCAGCAGTTCCTCGGCATGGTGAATTACTTGGCCAGGTTCCTCCCAAACTTCAGTGAAATCTCAGCCCCCTTGCGACACCTAACGCAATGGAATGGTGTCGTTACAAGCAGCACCAAGATGCATTCGACGCACTGAAACAGTGTCTCTCAAACCCACCCACGCTGATGTACTACGACGTCCGCAAGCCTGTCACACTCACGTGCGACGCTTCCCAGTATGGCCTAGGCGCGGCGTGTCTACAGGACGGTGTCCCAGTCGCTTATGCATCCCGCACCTTGATGGAGACGGAAAGGAGATACGCGCAGATTGAGAAGGAGCTTCTCGCAGTGGTGTTCGCGTGCTCCAAGTTCAAGGACTATATATACGGAAAGCACATCCAAATTGAAACGGATCATCACCCGCTGGTCACCATCCTGTCAAACAGTAGATATGTGTAGTGGTTGTCACAAGGACTGTTTAGGAAAAAAAAAAAAAGAGTAATGATGTTAATACAATACACCTGTTGTGTATTACCACTTGAAGTACAGTTAACCTGTGGTTTGTTCAAATAGCCACATGCTATTAGTAGTAATCACTTTCATTGCTTAATTTGTTATAGCCTACTAGCCTGTAGAGCAGACCTGGGCATTGTACGGATGATTCTGACCGGCCCGCGAAAGATTACATGATAATAAAAAAAAACAAACAAAAAATATATATATATATATATATTTTTTTTTTAATATTTTTTTTTTTTTTTTTTTCATGTCAACGTTCACACGTACAATATACGCTTACCTAGGATTTGACTTGATTCAACAACAAAGCAGTCAGGGCAAGCCGAAAACGGTCGAAAGTGTGGTTATTTGAAGTTTGGATTTCTGAGGTAGGTAGATTACATTTTTAGAGACTAAAGTACAGAAAAAAGGTACCGTTGGGTACCGGTATCGATTCACAGGTACCGGTACCGTATCGGTTCAAATGTGAACGGTACCCATCCCTACTGAACACACAACTGCAGGGCAAGGGCATTTTTGCTCATGAAATGCATAGCCATGTGAAAGCCTTCATGATAAAGTTGCAATTAATTTCAAGGCAACTAGGCAGCAACAATCGCAAACACATGAAAACCCTGAAAGAAGTCAAACCATCAGCTGATCACCGGCACAGGTACTCATCCATGTTGGGACCACTGCATGATGAATTTTCAAGGCGTTTTCAAGATTTCAAAAAGATTGAGGATGAAATACAGCTGGTTTCCTCTCCCTTTACCTGCAGTGTTGATAGTGCACCCACTGATGTTCAGCTTGAACTCATTGACCTGCAGTCTGATTCACTACTGAAAGAGCACTTTAAGTCAGCATCACTGCTAGAGTTCTACTCTGCTCTCAAGGAGGAGAACTTTCCAAACATGAGGAGACATGCTCAGAAGATGTTGGTTCTCTTTGGATCCACCTATATGTGAACAGACATTCTCAGTCATGACGTTTACCAAGTTCCCTACAGGGTCGTACAGTCTCCAAATACAACTCCAAAACGTTCCTGTAAACATGTTGTGACCTGTGTATTCACCACGTTGAGAAATAAAAAAGTATTGAATTACCGGTAGACAATTACGTTTTATAAGCAAATATACTCTGAACAATTTTTTGCCTAACCACTCGAGTCTCTGGGCGCAGTCAGTGGTTTCAACGTGAAGCCGTGTTTGTTGATATTCTCATTCCTTCAAAGGATCCGAACCGATTGAAGTTTATGGATACCATGACTTAAAATCCTCTTACCTTGACGATTAAAAGCCTCCCCAATTTAGAAAACAGTAATCCAATGGCTGGTATTGATAATAGAATACTAACTACTGCACGCTCGGAGCTAACCGGAGCTAACACAGAACAGGATGGTAAAGCAAATATAATGACTTCCTTTCTGGGGTTTTCAAAATAAAAGTGCAACGTTTATAGCAGCGGAAAACGTTTATTTTGTACATTATCTAACGTTAACATGAACCTAAACTAACGTTACAACTAACCTAAAGTTCGTTTAGGTTCGTGTTAACGTTAGATAATGTACAAAATAAACGTGACGTCACTCAGGAAGTAAACACCGGTCAGGATAGCAGCAATATGACTAGGCTGTATCGTGTCATCCCCTGTAAGCTACCTATATTAAATCTCCATCTATGCTCACCTGCCTACCTCTCGTCTTTTCTACAAGACTATAATGACTACAGGGATATTCTGATTTACAGTAGATTAAAGGAACATGCCAACATTATGGGCAATGCACTTACCGTCTTCTCCAGAGTCAGACAAGAAGATAGATCCTAATTTCCTCTCTGTGCGATCAGTAGAAAGCTATCCGGCTGCAAGCTAGCCTAGCTTAGAACACAATGATGGAAGCGGATACGGACAACTAAACTAGCTTAAAACTCGGGGAGATTAGATTTTAGCCAACAGCTAGGCTAGCCGCTCCGTATCCGCTTCCAACACACAGAGAGGAAATTTGTATTTATCTTATTGTCTGACTCTGGAGGAGATGGTAAGCGCATTTCACATAATGTTGGCATCAGTGGCGTCGTTAGCCCTGGGCTTCCAGGGCTTTAGCCCCGGATGTTTTTCTCCTAGCCCCGGATCTAAAAAAATAAAAAATAAAAATTGTTTACATTTCTTTTTTTTATTATTTAAAAAGAAAATAATTAATGTCAGCATCCCCATTGTCTGTGCTGAATGTTTGTTAGTGTTTGGTATTTTTTGTTGGTTTTTAGTACTTTTAAACATCCATTTTTAGTAAGTAGTTTTCATTTGATCCTATAATTCTTTCATTCACCGATTTGTGGAGTTTTTTTTAGTGTCCTGAAAGGCGCCTTATAAATAAAATGCATTATTATTATTATTATTATTATTATTATTATTATTATTATTATTATTATTATTATTATTATTATTATTATTATTATTATTATTATTATTATTATTATTATTATTATTATTATTATATTATTATTATTATTATTATTATTATTATTATTATTATTATTATTATTATTATTATTATTATTATTATTATTATTATTATTATTATTATTATTATTATTATTATTATTATTATTATTATTATTATTATTATTATTATTATTATTATTATTATTATTATTATTATTATTATTATTACTATTATTATTATTATCATCCAGGAGGGAAAAGACACTTTGGATAGTAGGGACTGCATCTCTGCCTGTCCTGACCAGGAAACACTTTGCAACTGTGATCTCCTCTGGCAATAGTTGGATATTGTAATTTGTGGCGAGGGGTTGCAGCAATTCCACTGAGATAAACTGGTCTGAGGCTGGATAACATGCCTGTATGCCTCTCATAAGTTGTTATCCAACTCATGAGAACCTGCTCTCAAGCTCCTGCAGCATTCTGTTGACGACTGGATAGAACAGTCTCTGTCTCAGCTGATCTCCTGAGCTGAGGTCTGAGCTTGTGCCACAAGATGACTCAACTACATACTCGTCCATCCTTTTCTGCTTCCTCTTTGGCTGGTAGTATGTTCCTCAATCCAAAGGCCATTACTATGGCCTTTGTCGTGTCGTACATGTCCACTGCCATCTCTGAGGTGCGATAACCTTTGAGTGTGTCCTGCACTGTGCTTTTAAATAGTACAGATATTGAAGATGTGCACTTTAACGCAGCAGCACCTGGAGCCATCCATACCCATGTCCAGTGTCCTATAATAAGCTTTAATCGAACCCTGGTTCATTTCCTCGGATAGTCCGGTTGGTTTGGGGTGGTGTGAAAGCTCATTCACTCTTGCAAGTGAACCCTGCTGCGGTTCATTTGAGATGTGAATGCAAAGCGGACCAAAGGCAGGAAAAGACCCAAAAATCTAATATTTTTTTTATGAGAAGACTGAAACATATGTATATAATGAAACACACAATACAGTTTTCTTTCGATTGCGTAAGCATGATTTAAAAAAAAGGGGCCCGGTGTTTCAAAACACACAATTAGCACAACCACACACACAATTATCAGAACACCTCAGATCCTTTGCTAAATTAAACACTTGTCAAAACCATACACTAATTTATAAAACTACATTTTGTTACCATATGAAACACACGTTTCATATGACTTAATTCTGTTTGAACCAGTTACACACACTGCTGTGCTTAACCTAAAACACATTTAGCAATTCTACTTAAAACGGCCATTTTGTTTGGTTAAGTGCCCCCATTAAGGGCCAGGTGTTAAGACAGCACTAATTAGTGATAGAGATTTAAAGGCTTGCTGGTGTAGCGTCAGCGAAGCGTCGAGAACGAAGAGGGACAAAGAGGAGGAGTTTTCCTGGAGTTAGCCGCCGAGGGACCCACCGATCCACCTAGTGCTAAGTACACCCTAGTCCTATCTTACACTCCACTCTGAAAAATCCTTTCCCTCCCACTCTGCTATTTCTCTACTTCCTCCCTGCCACTCTTGACAAGACAATGTGTCTCATACCTATATCCACAATCTGCTCCTCTAGAACAGATTTAACCCACCCACGGCAGTTTGCTAGCAACCCGGCTAATCTCTCCTACCCTCCTACAGCCACTAATACACCTGTCACAGTACGGGGAGGCTTATGGAATTGTCAATCAGCAGTCAAGAAAGCTGACTTCATTACTGCCTACGCCCATAGTCTAAATCTGCAGCTCCTGGCTCTAACTGAGACCTGGATAACCCCCAATAACTCATCAACACCTGCAGCATTATCTACAAACTATAACTTCACTCACACACCTCGACCTTCCAGACGGGGTGGAGGCACTGGCCTCATGACATCTCCTTCATGGGCTACAAACGTAACACCACTCCCAGAACTGTCACTCTCCTCTCTCGAATATCATGCAGTATCTGTCTCTAATCCTTTCAATATCACCATTGTTACACTCTACCGCCCTCCAGGTACACTCGATCACTTCACAGATAAATAATAATAATAATAATAATAAATCAAATTTATATAGCGCCTTTCATAGAACCCAAGGTCGCTTTACAATCAGGACAAAAAATAGGGCAAGGAAAGTAGGGGGGGAGGGGGAAGAGGGGATGAGGGAAAGTAGGGGATAATGGACCTAATTTAATCTAAAACTAACTGATGGGGAAAGCCTTGGTGAAGAGGTGTGTTTTTAGAGCGGATTTGAAGGTGTCCAGGGTTGGGGCGTTGCGGATTTCGGGGGGGGAGAGAGTTCCAGAGGGTAGGGGACGCCACGCTGAAGGCTCTGTCCCCAAAAGTCCGTAACCTGGTGCGAGGGATGGAGAGGAGACCTAGATCAGAGGATCGTAGGTTCCGGGATGGAGTGTACTGGTGGAGGAGATCAGACAGGTACCGGTACAGATGAGCTGAACATGCTTCTTAGCTCCTTACCGGAAGATGGTACCCCTCTCCTTCTATTGGGCGACTTCAACCTGCCTGACTCATCTCAGTCAGTCATAGTAGTCTCCCTCCTACAATCGTTTGACCTGACTCCCACTGCCATGCCTCCCACCCACAAAGCAGGCAACTCCTTGGATCTCATATTTTCCCGTAACTCCAGCATCATTAACACCACGGTAACTCCCCTACATGTATCTGACCATTCCTTCATATCCTTCTCACTAACTCTCATGCTTAACCGAAAGGTCTTCACCCCAACTCAAACAGTCTCACTCAGACGCAACCTGCCCTCCCTATCCCCCTCCACCCTCTCCTCTGACATACTATCCGCTCTACCTTTGAGTGACACCTTCTCTGCTCTCTCCACAGAGATGGCAACCTCCACCCTCCTTTCAGCCCTTGCAACCTCCTTCAACAAGCTCTGTCCCCTCGTTGAGAAACCTGCCCGCCGTTCCCCACCCAGTCCATGGCTGACAGATCCAGTGAGAGAACAAAGACAGGTCCTGAGAGCAGCTGAAAGGAAGTATAGAAAGTCACGCCTCACTGCTGACATCGACACATATCACAACCTCTTGTTAACATTCTCCAAAACCATTACTAATGCCAAAGCTTCTTTCTTCCACCATAGGATCGAGGCCTCTGCCAAGAATCTTCGCAAACTGCATGCTACCATGTCCTCCCTCCTCACTCCCCCCCCACCCCCCCTTCCCTCATCTTTCTCTGCCGAAGACTTTGCGATCTTCTTTGAGGAAAAAGTGGAGAACATCCGCAGCTCCTTCTCCCAACCCCCACCCATTCCAAATGCTGAATCGAGAACCTCATCCTTCACTCTGTCATCTTTCTCTCCCATTACAGAAGCAGAGACCCTGACACTGGTAACGTCGAACCGTCCGACTACTTGCCAGCTGGACCAGCTACCCTCCCCACTCCTCCAGACCATAGCACCAGACATCCTCCCATTCCTAACTGCAACCATCAACTCCTCACTCAACTCGGGGGTGGTCCCCACCTCCCTAAAACAAGCCAGATTCACGCCGCTCATAAAAAAACCAACCCTGAACCCTACCGTTATAAGCAACTACCGTCCTGTCTCTCTTCTCTCCTTCCTTTCTAAAACACTTGAACGTGCTGTATCCAACCAACTTACTGCTTATCTCTTACAGAATGACCTCCTAGACCCTAATCAGTCAGGCTTCAGGACTGGTCACTCCACAGAGACGGCCCTCATTGCGGTCACAGAGGCACTTCACTTAGCAAAAGCGAAAGGCCTCTCCTCTGTCCTGATTCTCCTAGATCTATCTGCAGCCTTCGACACAGTCAACCACCAGATCCTCCTTGCGGCCCTCGCAGGAATGGGAGTGGCTGGCTCTGCGCTGACATGGCTGTCATCATACCTCAATGACCGCTCCTACCAAGTGTCATGGAGAGGGACCCTGTCGGCCACCCGCCCCCTGCGGACGGGTGTCCCCCAGGGCTCGGTTTTAGGACCCCTTCTCTTCTCCCTCTACACTAAATCACTGGGTAACATTATCACGTCTCATGGCTTCTCCTACCATTGTTATGCCGACGATACTCAACTCTTCCTCTCCTTCCCTCCCTCAGATATCCACGTCTCTGAGCGGATCTCGGCCTGTCTGTCCGACATCTCCGCCTGGATGACGTCCAACCACCTCAAACTGAACCTAAGCAAAACAGAATTGCTCCACCTGCCGGCCAAATCCTCCCCCCTAACCGACCTTTCAATCACAGTCGAGAATGCAGCTGTGACTGCGTCCCCGACCGCCAAGAACCTTGGTGTTGTCCTCGACGACCAGTTGAACTTCTCTGCTCACATCGCAGCGACGACCAGAACCTGCCGATTCCTCCTGAGCAACGTCAGAAGGATCCGCCCCTTCCTGACAAAAGAAGCCACCCAACTCCTCGTCCAATCAACAGTCATCTCCCGCCTCGACTACTGCAATGCACTGCTCGCTGGCCTCCCGGCCACT
>NW_028173475.1:5000-10000 GCF_963971535.1 Notolepis coatsorum
TCTTATGCCTCGTCTTCACCACGCTCCTCCTCTTCACCTCCTCCTCTTCACCTCCTCCTCTTCATCACCTCGTCTTCACCACGCTCCTCGTCTTCACAACCTCCTCTTCACCTCCTCCTCTTCACCTCCTCCTCTTCACCTCCTCCTCTTCATCACCTCGTCTTCACCACCTTGTCTTCACCACGCTCCTCGTCTTCACAACCTCCTCTTCACCTCCTCCTCTTCACCACCTCCTCGTCACCTCCTCCTCTTCATCACCTTGTCTTCACCACCTCGTCTTCACCACGCTCCTCGTCTTCACCTCCTCCTCTTCACCACCTCCTCGTCACTTCCTCCTCTTCATCACCTCGTCTTCACCACCTCGTCTTCACCACGCTCCTCCTCTGAGCTCCGTTCAGCAGCTTCTCCAAGCAGCAGTGAACGTCTCAGCCTCTGAACACGAGCTGGTCCAGAATCAGTTAAGCCTTTAGCCGTCCTTCAGCACAACAACTGAACACGTCTATATAGTTACCTGAGGTCAGAAGACGGTCGCTCGCATGTCAGTCAGTCTGCGCTTGTGTGTGTGTGTGTGTGTGTGTGTGTGTGTGTGTGTGTGTGTGTGTGTGTGTGTGTGTGTGTGTGTGTGTGTGTGTGTGTGTGTGTGTGTGTGTGTGTGTGTGTGTGTGTGTGTGTGTTGGGAGGAGAAGCAGAGGGGTGGATCAATCAAAGATGTCTGATTAAGAAGAGGACGCCAGGCTCCTATTTCATATCGTCCCCCCCCCCCCCCCCCCCCCCAAGGCAATTCCGCCAACATGTAGATTGGGGTGTCATTCAACGGCGAGCCGCTCTCCGAGTTGTGTACACAGACAAACACATTAACGACCGGGTCGGATTGCCGTAATGACAGTAATAGAGGGGGCCCCAATGACAGCCGACTGAATAGCACTTTGGCCAAGGTTGACAGTGGTGGAAATAAGGAGGAACATTTCTCAGCCACCCACACTCCCTCGGTTATACAGTAGGTGATAATTTGCCGGAGGTGAAGCGGTTTTCCACTCGGAGGGCGGAGGGGTAATTTCCCTCCTATCAAGTATGCTTTTAATTTTCCCCCGGCCTCCTTTCTCTCGCCTGAGGGCTGGCCTGTTTGCGCGGACATGTGGGCGAGGGCTACAATTGAGGTTCACATATCTCCTGATTGTAGAACGTCCAGGCAGGACGTCGTCCCCGGCTATTATAGATGCCTCCTGAACATAATGTTCAAGACACTTCCTGGTCGTGACACATGATGGGTCCATGTCTAGTGCTGCTATACCTTCATCTCCTCCGACAACAGCTATGTCTTTCAACACTTTACTCAAAGGGATTGCAATGCACTTGCGTCTTTTTCTTTTCTCTTTTCTCTCCATGCCTTAGTTCAGGGGTTCTCAATGTGGGGTCCGCAGACCCCCAGGGGACCTTGAGGGGCTTCCAGGGGGTCCCCCAGCTAAATCTGGGAACAGTTTAATTCCACTTGTATTTAATTGACTAGTCTAATAGACTGTTCAGAATTCCAGATCATAGGTTTCACTCTCTCCACTGTGTTCTCCTCAACTACAGTATAGACAATAGAGTTCTGGATGAATCATTTATAACAACATCTTCTATAATCTTCTCCGATGGGGGTCCGCAGACTAAAGGGGATACATTTTGAGGTCCTTGACATGAAAACGGTTGAGAACTACTGCCTTAGTTAAGCCCCTTTTCCACTGCATGGTACCTACTCGACTCTACTCTACTCTACTCTACTCGCTTTAGGTACCTGTTACTTCGTTCCTTTTCCACTGCAGGTACTAAGTAGTAAGTACTCAGTTTGTCTCCGTGTGGGGAGGCGGGGCCGCTGGTGATCAGCATGAGAGCTCCAGCATAAATCCACAGTCGCTTGCTCCTCAATAGGAAACCAACCTAGATTTACCCTGAAGGACTGGTTCTGGCCGAACCGTTCATTATACAAGTATCACAGAGACATTTCAAATGTACTCACAGTTGCACAAGGGTTTCGGACAGAGATACGGGATGGTTTGAAAGCTCTGCGTTGCTAATAAACATTTTAAATATTTTTTATAAACTGCTCAAAACGGCATTATTTCCGGCGTTGGGTGCATGATGCGCATGCGCTGTGATCACACCAGGCAGCCAACGCCGGAAATAATGCAGTGTTGAGCAGTTTATAAAAAATATTTAAAATGTTTATTAGCAACGCAGAGCTTTCAAACCATCCCGTATCTCTGTACGAAACCCTCGTGCAACTGTGAGTACCTTTGAAATGTCTCTGTGATACTTGTATAACGAACGGTTCGGCCAGAGGAGCAAGTGACTGTGGCTTCACTCGGTGCATCACAGTCACGAAAGGGGCTATGAGCTTGGCAAGCCAGAGTAAAACACAGTTTTCAATCAATCAATCAATAACAACATTAACCAGACTCTCGTTGTGTCTATTCTGCTAACGCTAACGTTACGTCTCATTGTGTCTATTCTAGAAGCTTTAACGTTACCTAGCCTCTCGTGTCTATCTGCTAACGTTAGCATTAGGCTAACTAACGTTACCACTCACGTCCCTAACCCCAACAACAAGCGTAACTAATCATCGATCTTTTTGTCAGACTAAACTCTCCGCTCGGTGGCAAATTGTGTTGATGTCGGTTTTATTTCATCAATAAATGAGGCAGAATACACAGTGACTGTATCCTTTTTTATTGCACTTGTTTCGTGCTGCAAACATACATATGACATCCTACGCGAGCCATTCAAGATGGCGGCTTTCTGTTTTCGTTCAGACTCTCCAAACAGTGACGCGTCTCTCTTCTGACCAATCAGTGGTCTGCAGTTTTTCACGTGACTTTTATGGTACCAGTTCTACTCGCTTGGCACGCGCTAAGAACCTCGACAGAGCAGGGACTAAAAAAGTACCCAAAAAGTACCCAAAAGTACCTGGTACCAGGTACTTTGGTAATGGAACCGAAAATGCAGAGTAGAGTAGAGTAGAGTCGAGTAGGTACCATGCAGTGGAAAAGGGGTATTAGTGAACTTGGCCAATGCTGTTTCTAAACCTATAGTTTAACCCAATAACCTCAGTGGAGAGATCAGAATAAAGATATATTATAATAAATCTACAATAAATATATAATTTAAATATATATGAATATATCTTTTGTGATCATTGATTTACAATGTTTTCCTCCAACTAGGATATGGGAGAACAATTACGTGTTACCAAATCAGCGGTTCAAATAGTATTTTGAGAGATTTCCGTTTTTGTTTCCATTAAACAAAATTTATAGCAAGGCTTTGCCGGAAAAAACGTTGTTTTTATCGCAATGTACTTCCTGTTTCAGGGAATCGGGGTATGTTAGTTCAGTTTGTTTCTAACCCTTTGACAATATTTGTAACTAGATAGAACCCATTGATTTGCACTATCATTGCTATCAGATGCAAACACTTTATACTTGAAAATAACTAAACAAAAAACTTAAATAATAATGGTGATTATTAGTAGTGACTTTTTTGAATGTCACTATTCCTAGTATCTTTCTAGGGAGGAGAGAATGGACACGGAAGGAAACATGTTTTTATGTGTGGGGGTCACTGGCGCTAAGTAGTCCACCATAGATAACATAGAAATAACACTGCTCTGAGTAGGTAAAAGCAACCGTAGAGTCTTTATCACATAGCATTATATCACTATATACCTCCCAAAGTATATAGGACAAACCCACCATTTCCAACACTTCTCAATAAGGGAATTTCCATATTCCATTTTTATGCTCTCCAAATGAATAGATCATTTGGCACGGAACGGCGGCTCGTAGCGGGAAGATATTGGGGACGCGTTAGCGAGATTAAAGGTAGTCTATTAAATTTAACCGTGTTGTGGAAATAATGATGATTGCACGGAACAGGCGAGCCTATACTGTAGATGAGCGTAGATTATTACGGGGAGAGAGTATATATGTGAGGGCTGAAGGTTCCCTTTCAGCCACAATAATCACAACGAGCAGCCATGCTCAGTGTTCACAGCCCTATCAAAACAGAATACTAATACTACACCTCTCTCTCTCTCTCTCTCTCCCTCCCTCTCTCCCTCCCTCCCTCTCACTCTATCTCCCTCACACATGCACAATCACATCTGTGCAAGTGCGTGCATCACAGAAATCGGCGCACGTGCACGCATACACACACACACGCACACAAAGACACACACATCAGTGTGATCAGTGGTCACAATCGCTCTCACACACACACACGCACGCACACACACACACACATGCACACACACACACACAACACACACACACGCACGCACGCATGCACGCACGCACGCACGCACGCACCTCACACACACACACACACACACACACACACACACACACACAAACACACACACGCACGCACGCATGCACGCACGCACGCATGCACGCACGCACGCACGCACGCATGCACGCACGCACGCACACACACACACACACACACACACACACACACACACACACACACACACACATACACACATGCACACAAAGACACACACATCAGTGTGATCACTGGTCACACTCGCTCTCACTCACACACACACACACACACACACAGTCACACACACACATCAGTGTGATCAGTGGGGGGTCCAAATCAAGCTGATTTTCCTCTTTGATTTTCCAAGGGAGAGGCTGCTCCGATTGGATTTCACAGAGTCAGAGTGTTGCGGCCAGTGGGAGACGAGGGGATGGTTTGCATATTATAATGTGGGAGCAGATAACAGGGTAGTGAAAGTAATCTCTCTCTCTCTCTCTCTCTCTCTCTCTCTCTCTCTCTCTCTCTCTCTCTCTCTCTCTCTCTCTCCTCTCTCTCTCTCTCTCTCTCTCTCTCTCTCTCTCTCTCTCTCTCTCTCTCTCTCTCTCTCTCTCTCCTCAAGTAGACACATACCCTCAAACCTGGTTTGGAGGGGGGGGGGGGGGGAATCAAATCAAAGCAAACATCAGTGTCCAAAC
>NW_028173474.1:0-3000 GCF_963971535.1 Notolepis coatsorum
AAGAAAGAAAGAAAGAAAGGAAGAAAGAAAGAAAGAAAGAAAAGAAAGAAAGAAAGAAAGAAAGAAAGAAAGAAAGAAAGAAAGAAAGAAGAAAGAAAGAAAGAAGAAAGAAAGAAAGAAAGAAAGAAAGAAGAAAGAAAGAAGAAAGAAAGAAAGAAAAGAAGAAGAAACGTGTATCCCTCTGGAGGATTAAGCGAGTAGGAACACCTTCTGGAAGCGTTCACCGGGTTATGGCACAACTCACCGGGTTAGGGTTAGGGCACAACTCACCGGGTTAGGGTTAGGGAACAACTCACCGGGTTAGGGTTAGGGAACAACTCACCGGGGTTAGGGTTAGGCACAACTCACCGGGTTAGGGTTAGGGAACAACTCACCGGGTTAGGGTTAGGGAACAACTCACCGGGTTAGGGTTAGGGCACAACTCACCGGTTAGGGTTAGGGACAACTCACCGGGTTAGGTTAGGCACAACTCACCGGGTTAGGGTTAGGGAACAACTCACCGGGTTAGGGTTAGGGAACAACTCACCGGGTTAGGGTTAGGGAACAACTCACCGGGTTAGGGTTTAGGGCACAACTCACCGGGTAGGGTTAGGAACAACTCACCGGGTTAGGGTTAGGGAACAACTCACCGGGTTAGGGTTAGGGAACAACTCACCGGGTTAGGGTAGGGCACAACTCACCGGTTAGGGTTAGGAACAACTCACCGGGTTAGGGTTAGGGAACAACTCACCGGGTTAGGGTTAGGGAACAACTCACCGGGTTAGGGTTAGGGCACAACTCACCGGGTTAGGGTTAGGGAACAACTCACCGGGTTAGGTTAGGGAACAACTCACCGGTTAGGGTTAGGGAACAACTCACCGGGTTAGGGTTAGGGAACAACTCACGGGTTAGGGTTAGGGCACAACTCACCGGGTTAGGGTTAGGGAACAACTCACCGGGTCAGGGTTAGGCACAACTCACCGGGACAGAGGGCATTGCAGGTGCTCTTCTGCACCGACATGCCCTCGCAGAACGCGCCCCCGTTGAGCGGCGCCGGATTGGTGCACGTGCGCGAGCGCTTCTGCACGCCCCGCCCACAGCGCACGTTGCAGGGGGACCAGTCGGTCCACGACGACCAGCCTCCGTTCACTGGAGCGAGGGGAGAGAGAGAGAGAGAGAGAGAGAGAGAGGGAGAGAGAGAGAGAGAGAGAGAGAGAGAGAGAGAAGAGAGAGGAGAGAGAGAGAGAGAGGAGAGAGAGAGAGAGAGAGAGGGAGAGAGGGAGGGAGAGAGAGAGAGAGAGAGAGAGAGAGAGAGAGGGAGAGAGAGAGAGAGAGAGAGAGGGAGAGAGAGAGAAGAGAGGGAGAGAGAGAGAGAGGGAGAGGAGAGAGAGAGAGAGAAAGAGAGGGATGAAGAGAGAGAGAGAGAGATAGAGAGAGAGAGAGAGAGAGAGAGAGAGAGAGAGAGAGAGAGAGAAGAGAGAGAGAGAGAGAGAGAGAGAGAGAGAGAGAGAGAGAGAAGAGAGAGAGATGAGAGAGAGAGAGAGAGAGGAGGGAGAGAGAGGAGGGATGAAGAGAGAGAGATAGGGGAGAGAGAGAGAGAGAGAGAGAGAGAGACAGAGAGAGAGAGAGAGTGAGTGAGGAGGAGAGAGGAGAGAGAGAGAGAGAGAGAGAGAGAGAGAGAGAGAGAGAGGGAGGGAGGGAGAGAGAGAGGATGAAGAGAGAGATAGAGGGGAGGAGAGAGAGAGAGAGGAGAGAGAGAGAGAGAGAGGATGAAAAGAGAGAGAGAGAGAGGGGGAGAGAGAGAGGGATGAAGGTAACACACGTTACATGACAGCAGCACGCTACGATAAGAGGGAGAGAGCCAGATCGCTCCCCGCAGTAACACTACACTTGCTGCCACGCTGCTGGCCTACTTTCTAACTCGCGTTGCACTTAACAATACGCTCGCTGTCAAGAGAGCGAGAGGAGACGGCAGATTGACTGAAACGCGGGGGGTTCCGTCAAAGCTGACAACAGAGCCATTGACGAGGGGGGAAACCAAAGAGCTGTCAGCGCCTGCGATGTTCAGTCAGCGATCCGTCCCTTCCCTCCCTCCCCTCCCCTCCCCCCTCCCCTCCCCTCCCCTCCCCTCCCCCTCCCCTCCCTCCCCTCCCTGCCTCCCCTGACTCCCCCCCTCTGATCCGCTGGCTCGGAACAGCACTGGACTGATCGACTGATCA
This sequence comes from Notolepis coatsorum, assembly GCF_963971535.1. Lineage (NCBI taxonomy): Eukaryota > Metazoa > Chordata > Actinopteri > Aulopiformes > Paralepididae > Notolepis > Notolepis coatsorum. The sequence goes on from NW_028173474.1 coordinate 2,199, forward strand.
GTCCATTTATTGCCACGGAGAGAGAGAGAGAGGGAGATGTAGTATTCCTCCCGTGGACTACATCTGTCTGGGGCTATCTGGAGTGTGGGGCCCGTCAAAGGGTTCATTAGCGTGGGAGCGGCGTCGATGACGGATGGGCTGGTACACCGACGACAAACAGGTGCTTCTTCTCCGTAATAAAAAGGAAAAGAAAGATAATAAACCGGGATGGCGTTTGTATGTAAGAAATGGCTAAATCAGCAGCAGAGACGCTTCTGCTGCGCGGTGGGAACCCGGGGGGTTAATTAATGCGCGCGGTCAATTATCCACGGTTGATGGAAATGCATTGTTAAAGAATTTGTGGTGGTTGTTTATTAATTATGTTTTTTATATCTATTTTTTTTTAACCTTTATTTACCCAGGGTAGGTTCGCTGAGCGCAGATGCTCTTTTTTTCAGGAACGCCCTGCTTCACATTCACACAGTTCCATTCACACCTGGGAGCTGCCCAGTACAACCACAGTCTGACACCGTTGAGCCACTGAGCAACTCCACTGGAGCAGTTGGGGGTTAAGTGCCTTGCTCAAGGGCACTTTCAGCGGTTGGTGTTCCTGCCGGTCCCGGGGATCGAACCGGCGACCCTTCGGTCACAAACCCGCTTCTCTAACCTTTAGGCCATCGCTGCCCCCCTATATTGTAGACGGATCTTCTGATCAAAACAGGTTAAATAGTCAAAACAATGAATACAAAGTACATGTAGGTTAAATGAGCTTTGGCTGAGAGAGAGAGTGCTCTCATCGTGACCAGCTAGGAGACACTGAGGA
>NW_028173473.1:0-1000 GCF_963971535.1 Notolepis coatsorum
GTTTTAAATTATGGCTATGTGTCTAATCTGCCCATCGCATTATCAAAGACTATTTTCCAGTCAGTGCTGTCAAGGCAGATTGTTTTTTTATCGTGTCATTTCCGTTTCAGAGTATTTAGAAAAGCACCCGTTTTCAGATAAAAAACAGCCCATTCTGGACCATTCTATGAAAATCGTCCTTTACTGGAATATTCCACAACGTTGATATTCGTCAGCCTTTTTATGAATCGTTTTCAAATAAACGCTAGATGATCAATATTATACGTGCACGCAAGCACATTCGGGCCGCGCACGGATAATCGCCGCGTTGATTTCCTCTCGGACTTTTACAGTGAAACCGAAAGAGTCCATTTCACAAAACAGCCTATAACTTCATCAAAATTAGTCTGATTATCCTAACACTGATAACATAGAGTCCTTACCTGACATCAGATGGTATCCAACTGGTATATTCCAATTCCTGATCACCATTCGAAAAAATCGATAAGTGTATGGATCCAACGCGATACAGTAGAACTCCATGATCAGCGGGGCTCAGACGCTCCAGAATGAACTGTGGTAACCTCGGCTGGATCAGTGGACTGGAAAATGTGGAGTACAGGATTTTTTCCCCCATCCATTTTCATTGAGTCCATTCCAAAATCCCTTATGTCATCTGAAAGACGATAGGGGGCGCTTGTGTATACTCGGGTAGGCTCGCGTGATGCAATATGATTTCAGATCGCTAAAAAAAATAATTAAATCCGAGAAATCTCGTGAGTGGCTTTCAACCACATAAAAATAAACCCGAGATACCTCGTGTGTGGCAGTTAAAGTGTTAATGTCATAGTACATACACAAATTATCATCATAAAATAGAACATAAAATATTACGGCATAAACATGTCAGGTGACTGTCACTCACTGTCCCTCAGTCTATGGCAGGCAGCAACATAGGCTGCTGCTAGCTCACAGCTTGTTGAGTCATCCCCTAGTAGGACTGGTAGTTTTCCTGTATCTG
>NW_028173472.1:0-22500 GCF_963971535.1 Notolepis coatsorum
ATATGTGTGTTCTACCCCAAATAATGACCAGAAGTAAGTCCTTACTTTTTCTTTCCTCCTCATGTTTCTCAGGCCAGGTGGCCCATTACACCATGAGCCCATCTCCCGTTTCCAAAATGCATTACAGACTGTTTGAAAAAGGTGTTTTGCTATGATAATTGGTAATGAAATATCAAAATAATGTTCAATAAGATGTACTTGTGTTTAATAAGTTGTTTTATTCAGAAGTTAACACAAATAAATAATATTACCAGTACAGTACAGTACAGTATCTAGCACACTCTCAGGAGCAAAACAGAAAGAAGCATTTCAAATATGAACTATGTGACATGGCTTGACTCAATCAGTCCAATCTCTATTTCTCCTTCTTCCACCAGTCACTCAGGCAGACCAGCTTGTTTTATGTAGCGGTGTCTACTTATAGTGCCTATAATATTTTTTCCCGTTGGGTGCCAGACAGGGCCAAACCCTGCCAATGCAAATCAACTGCTCCAGTGGAGTTGCTCAGTGGCCAATGGTGTCAACTGTGGTTGTACTGGGCAGCTCCCAGGTGTGAATGGAACTGTGTGAATGTGAAGCAGGGTGTTCCTGAAAAAGAGCATCTGTGCTCAGCGAACCTACCCTGGGTAAACAAAAGAAAAAAAAATGTAAAAAAAAAATGTAGATTAACTGCGTCAATTATATTATCGTGCAATACTAGTATCGCGTTAACGCAGCACGTTAACGCCGTTAACGGCCCAGCTCTAATATATATATATATATATACTAGGGCTGTCCCCGACTAAGGATTTGGATGGTTGACTATGATTGGCCAAAATGTGCCGTTAGTTAGTTGGTCGACAAAAAAAAGAAAATAATAATAATAATATAAAAAAACATATATTGTTGTATCATTCCATTGGGGCTGTGGGGGGTGCTTAATGTCTGAAGGAGTCGACTGAAGGCTTCTTGTCCTCTGCAAAAGCATGCAATTGGTCCACTGATGGATACATCTTGATATTTGTCTAGTCTATTGTGTTCATTAGATGGGTGAAATCCTCTTTCAGTGCCTCTGTGCCTGTTTTTGTAGGCAGTTAGCCTCTGGTATGCATGCCATTAGCATTAGCCACGCTTCTAGGCCTCTTTTCTTTTGGAAAGAATGATACAAAAATATATATTACTACGGCTCCTTTCAACCGATTAGTCAACTAATCGACTAATAGGGGTCAGCCCTAATATATACATATATGTGTGTGTGTTTGGCTAAAGTGGATAGAAAACACAGTAGCCTACTGTGCAAAAGTCTTAGGCACCCAAGAGTTTTTATATAAATTGTCTTAGATGTAAATACATTTTTTATTAGTGTGTCAGTAGACTACTCTTAGTACATTTTAATTTAATTATTTTTTAAAGCATCTTCATGGTTTAATAATGCAAACATATGTTGCAGGGACTTATTATAATCATCATATTGGCGTGACTGTATGCATCAAAGGGTTAAATCAAGCATTTTTAAGTGCTTTAGAGGAAATGTCAAAATATTGCGATATATATCGTGTATCGTGATATGGCCAAAAAATATGGCGATATCATTTAGAGGCCATATCGCCCAGCCCTAGTGTGAGCCTCCCTCGCTGTCAGGTGAAAAGAAGCGGCTGGCTGACTCCGCATGTATCGGAGGGGACATGTGATAGTAATAATAATAGTAATAATAACTTTATTTGTATAGCACTTTTCATACAGAGGTTGCAGTTCAAAGTGCTTCACAACAGTAAAAGACACAGGCATAAGCGAGCATAAAAAAGATAGAGAGTTAGCAAGGTGAGTTAAATCACAGTGTTTCACATTAGGATCTAGCATCCCAATAGGCTCTCTGTTTACAGTTTCATTCAGTAATACAAATAATAAAAATAGTTTAAAAAAGTAGATAGTATAGTTTAGTATCTATCCACCCTCCCTAGACTGGCAAGTGGGGGGCAAATGCGCGCAACGACCAGGAAGGGGAGGGGGGAATCGGCATAACGACAAAAATTGGGATGGGAGAAAACTATAGAAAAAGGAGGAGAAAAAGTAGATAGAAAAAAAAGAATACTTTATGATGAAATGCTTGTTTCTGTATGAGCCCCTGAGAGTGTGCTACATACAGTAAGAAAAGTAATTAAGAAGTAAGTAAAGGAATGTTCAGTCAATATACATATATACAATATATACAATACAGAGTAAAATGAGTAACAGTGAGGTACAATGCAGAAATGAGATGAGGTACACAATTTAGGGTACGTGCAAATGAGGTATGAATGTAGTGCAAATATCTTAGATCTACAATAATAGATAAATATAAAGTGTCTAAAGTGAGTGTTAAGGTGAGTGTTTGTTTAAAGTGAGTGTGTACATGTGGATGTGTGTGCAGTGAGTGTATTTGATGGTTTGTTAAATAGTGTTATTGTCGTTGAGCATCCTGATGGCCTGGGGATAGAAGCTCCTTCTGAGTCTCTCTGTACCGGCCATGAGACTCCGGTATCGCTTGCCTGGCCGCAGCAGTTCAAAGAGGCAGTTGTTTGGGTGACTAGAGTCTTTGGTTATTCTCTTAGCCTTACCCCTGCACCGCTTGTTGTAAATGTTCTGGAGAGTGGGAAGCCCCCCTCCAATTGTGCGTTCAGCTGAACGGGCCACTCTCTGTAGTCTGCTACGGTCTTGTGCAGTGCTATTCCTAAACCAGGAGGTGATATTGCCAGTCAGGATGCTCTCTATTGTGCACGAGTTTAATTGTTTTTACATAATATGTAATATATTTACATAGATGTATTGTGATGTAATATATTTACATAGATGTAATGTTGTTGTGCAATATATTTACATGTATGTAATGTTATGTAATATATTTACTTACATGTATGTACTGTTATGTAATGTATTTACATGTATGTAATGTTATGTAATATATTTACATGTATGTAATGTTATGTAATATATTTACATGTATGTAATGTTGGTATGTAATATATTTACATGTATGTAATGTTGTTGTGCAATATATTTACATGTACTGTATGTAATGTTATGTAATATATTTACTTACATGTATGTACTGTTATGTAATGTATTTACATGTATGTAATGTTATGTAATATATTTACTTACATGTATGTACTGTTATGTAATATATTTACATGTATGTAATGTTATGTAATATATTTACATGTATGTAATGTTTGTATGTAATATATTTACATGTATGTAATGTTGTTATGTAATATATTTACATGTATGTAATGTTGTTATGTAATATATTTAGTTTACATGTATGTAATATTATGTAATATATTTACATGTATGTAATGTTGTTATGTAATATATTTACATGCATGTCATTAGCCACAGCAGACACGCTACCAGCCTCTGAGGCAAATAGAACTTCAAATAGTTTGTCCACTATGCTTATTAGATATTCGATAAGATAGTTATTCTGGATATAGATTAACCATTTCAGGTTGTAACTCTGCTGGCCACAGCAAGGAACGGCCTGACAATGTTGAAGGTAACATTTTATGGACAGTCATTATGTTAACATATCTATATTATATCTTATGGGGCGACAGTGGCTCAGGAGATAGAGCGGTCATCTGGTAATCGGAAGGTTCCCGGTTAGATTCCCGCTGCTCCCAGGCAGTGTGTCAAAGTGTCCTTGAGCAAGACACTTTAAAAAAAATTATTTAAAGATTTTATTTATAGCATTTTCAGCTTTTTTGGCCACGCAGGACCGACAGAGGAGAGAGGGTGAAGCGGGAGGAGAAGAGGGGAAGACATGCGGCACATGGCCACCGGGTCGCGTGAATACTTTACCCAAGGCAGTTGTCCTTCCGCGTTCGGTTTGCGCGCCCTGATTGGCCTCTCAGCGCCCAATCGCCTATCGCCTAACTACTCTGTGCTTTTTCGAGCTAACGTAACGTCATTAGTTTCCAACGGAGAGACCTCAGCTCACAAGCAGCTCAAACTACCTGTTGGAATACATTAATTGCTTGATGTTTAACTTGTCCCTCTGTGTGTCCAGTCATTTCGACTAGCAAACGTTGTATTTAACGTTACCTCAGGATACCACTGTATTGTATTTAGTTGGTTAGCTATGTAGCTAATGTGGATAGCATTTTGAATAGCATCAATGCTAGCTGGCTGGCTACAGCTTTATTTACTAAATTATGGAGGCTTTTTAATCGTCAAGGTAAGAGAGGATGTCATGATCAACTGAAGGCGTATGCTATGGAACAATATGTGCTTGGGTTTTCAGAAAAAGGCCAGCTATGTGACGCTGATCTCTCTAGTTAGTATCGTGTGTTGCATCAAGTGTAAGCACAGCAGAGCCCCGCTCTGCTTCAGACAGAGAGCACAGCGCACAGTAGTATATTGAGCGAGTAGTGCGGCGATAGCAGGGCTAACGCGATTGGGCGCTGAGAGGCCAATCAGGGCGTGCAAACCGAACGCGGAAGGACAACTGCCTTGAATGAATGAATGAATGAATGAATGAATGAATGAATGAATGAATGAATGAATGAATGAAAAGTGTATTTCTTGGACATGTTATTCTTCTTATTTCTTCAACCAACTCACAGTGTCTTGATCCGTCAGACCAAACAATCATAACAACAAATTAAAAAAATCCTTAAAGAAAAAAAAAAAAGAACAAAGAAAAAACAGGAATTATAAACAAAAGAACAATGTGTTTGGTTAGCAGACATGTCCAAAAAAAGGAGTAGAGGGAAGCTTAGCTTATTGATCCCTACCCCCTTACATTTGTATTTGTTCTTCCATTAATATTACTAGAATTTACATAATTTAGTATATTACAATATAGAATATTATTTTTACTTATATTAAAAGTTTACAATAAAAAACATGATTCACTTGACAGCAGTGAATATAGTACATCACTACATACACAATATAACATAATTTTGTTTATCCTCAATACTCATTTCTGTATTTTTCTAATGTGTATTTTTTTAGCTGCTTTTTAAATTGTGCCACATGTTTACTCAGTTTGATGTAATTGGGTAAATTATTCCACAACTTCACTCCACACACCGATATGCACATGCTTTTCAGCGTAGTGTGTACCATTGGTTGTTTGAGATTCCCTCTCCCTCTTAAATTATATTCACCTTGGGTAAAGTATTCACGCCACCGGGTCGGGGAATCGAACCCGGGGCGACGCTTCGCGACTCAGCGCGCTATGTGGTGTGCTACTGGAGCGCCCCATTGAGCAAGACACTTAACCCCTAACTGCTCCCGATGAGCAGGTTGGCACCTCGCATGGTCGCCTCCGCCGTCGGTGTGTGAATGTAAGATAAGATAAGATATTCCTTTAAATAAATATTTGGCTAAAAGCTGTTATATAAATGCACCATTTACCATTTATATTAAACATCTAGAATTATAGAAATGTTTAATGTGGGGGCGGCTAGGTGGTGCAGTGGGCAAGGCGCTCACCACCAGTGCGGGAGATGCTTGTTCAGTATATAAGTGAGATGGCAGATGTGTCCCCTCCTCCTCCTCCTCATCTTCCTCCTCCCCTCCTCCTCCTCCTCATCTTCCTCCTCCTCCTCCTCCTCCTCCTCCTCCTCATCTCCTCCTCCTCCTCCTCCTCCTCCTCTTCCTCCTCCTGCTCCTCCTGCTCCTCCTCCTCCTCCTCCTCCTCCTCCTCCTCCTCCTCCTCTTCCTCCTCCTGCTCCTCCTGCTCCTCCTCCTCCTCCTCCTCCTCCTCCTCCTCCTGCTCCTCCTGCTCCTCCCCCTCCTCCTCCTCCTCTCTGTATTACAGCTGGTGCTCAGAGCTCCTCCCCCTCCTCTCTGTATTACAGCTGGTGCTCAGAGCTCCTCCCCCTCCTCTCTGTATTACAGCTGGTGCTCAGAGCTCCTCCCCCTCCTCTCTGTATTACAGCTGGTGCTCAGAGCTCCTCCCCCTCCTCTCTGTATTACAGCTGGTGCTCAGAGCTCCTCCCCCTCCTCTCTGTATTACAGCTGGTGCTCAGAGCTCCTCCTCCTCTCTGTAGCTCCTCCCCCTCTCTGTATTACCGCCCGGTGCTCAGGGCACAGGTCATCCTCACATTCCCGCCAAGTGCGTTTTTTTTATTAGCAACGCCGCATGAAAACGCCCCCCCCCCCCCCCCCCCCGTCCCCCCCGTCACCGAGGGGCTTCAGCGTGGAATGTGTCGGCTGTGATCTAATCAGGCGTTCCCTCCCGTTCCCTGGCGTTCCCTCTGAAGTTAACGACTGGTCGACGGCACGGTGGTGTCGCCCGCGGCCCCCTGTAGGAACACAACGGTGCCAGGCTGTCAGGCGGGTCAGGTATTTAGTGGACGGTTTACGGAGCTTTACGGTTTACTTGTGATGTTCTGTACGGTGGAGAGAGTGGAGTGCAGGTGTCACCCTTTCACTGCCACACGACAGCCGGTTAACCCTTTCACCGTGACAATACACAGAAGGTTAGCCCTTTTACTATCACACAACCGACGGCGATGCTCCATCGTTAGCATCATTAGCTCCGCATTTGCGGAGCTAATGATGCTAACGATGGAGCGTCGCCGTCGGTTGTGTGATAGTAAAGGGCTACCGGCTGTCGTGTGGCAGTGAAAGGGTTAAAGGTGTAGAGAAGGACACACAAAGACAAAACAGACACCACATAAGGCACATTATGTACAGTACAGTGAAGCGCTTGGTTCTGTGTACGAGCCCCTGAGAACGTGCTTCACACGGTAAACAAAGTAAAAAGAATGAAGACCAAACTCTATTATGAAAATATACAATAATACAAAACTAAAGTACAAAGAAAATGCAAAAATAAGGTAGAGATGTAGTGCAAATCTTTCAGTTATGAGAATATAGATAATTTTTTCTCCCACCCACCCACCCACCCACCCCCTCCTAATGTACAGTCTCCTCCCCATCATATGTATATACTCTGTCAGGATCTATGGGTAACAGTACTGTATATTTGCATATCGTATATATGTCACAAATGTAACAGTACTATATACCTGTATGTCATGTATGTCCCTATGCCATAACTGTCATGATGTCATGTATGTTATAAATGTCACTATGAATTGAAAATGGGGGACCGTGATGTAAACGAGACAAACGTCTTTCTCTGGTCTGCAGCCTATAGTGCTGTATCTGAATGGGGCCAGCAGCCTATAGTACTGTATCTGAATGGGGCCAGCAGGCTGTGGCCTATAGTACTGTATCTGAATGGGGCCAGCAGCCTATAGTGCTGTATCTGAATGGGGCCAGCAGGCTGTGGCCTATAGTACTGTATCTGAATGGGGCCAGCAGCCTATAGTACTGTATCTGAATGGGGCCAGCAGCCTATAGTGCTGTATCTGAATGGGGCCAGCAGCCTATAGTGCTGTATCTGAATGGGGCCAGCAGCCTATAGTACTGTATCTGAATGGGGCCAGCAGCCTATAGTGCTGTATCTGAATGGGGCCAGCAGGCTATAGTGCTGTATCTGAATGGGGCCAGCAGCCTATAGTACTGTATCTGAATGGGGCCAGCAGCCTATAGTGCTGTATCTGAATGGGGCCAGCAGCCTATAGTACTGTATCTGAATGGGGCCAGCAGCCTATAGTGCTGTATCTGAATGGGGCCAGCAGCCTATAGTGCTGTATCTGAATGGGGCCAGCAGCCTATAGTACTGTATCTGAATGGGGCCAGCAGCCTATAGTACTGTATCTGAATGGGGCCAGCAGCCTATAGTGCTGTATCTGAATGGGGCCAGCAGCCTATAGTACTGTATCTGAATGGGGCCAGCAGCCTATAGTACTGTATCTGAATGGGGCCAGCAGCCTATAGTACTGTATCTGAATGGGGCCAGCAGGCTGTGGCCTATAGTGCTGTATCTGAATGGGGCCAGCAGCCTATAGTACTGTATCTGAATGGGGCCAGCAGCCTATAGTACTGTATCTGAATGGGGCCAGCAGCCTATAGTGCTGTATCTGAATGGGGCCAGCAGCCTATAGTACTGTATCTGAATGGGGCCAGCAGCCTATAGTGCTGTATCTGAATGGGGCCAGCAGCCTATAGTACTGTATCTGAATGGGGCCAGCAGCCTATAGTACTGTATCTGAATGGGGCCAGCAGCCTATAGTACTGTATCTGAATGGGGCCAGCAGCCTATAGTGCTGTATCTGAATGGGGCCAGCAGCCTATAGTACTGTATCTGAATGGGGCCAGCAGCCTATAGTACTGTATCTGAATGGGGCCAGCAGCCTATAGTACTGTATCTGAATGGGGCCAGCAGCCTATAGTACTGTATCTGAATGGGGCCAGCAGCCTATAGTACTGTATCTGAATGGGGCCAGCAGCCTATAGTACTGTATCTGAATGGGGCCAGCAGCCTATAGTGCTGTATCTGAATGGGGCCAGCAGCCTATAGTACTGTATCTGAATGGGGCCAGCAGCCTATAGTACTGTATCTGAATGGGGCCAGCAGCCTATAGTGCTGTATCTGAATGGGGCCAGCAGCCTATAGTACTGTATCTGAATGGGGCCAGCAGCCTATAGTGCTGTATCTGAATGGGGCCAGCAGCCTATAGTACTGTATCTGAATGGGGCCAGCAGCCTATAGTACTGTATCTGAATGGGGCCAGCAGTCTATAGTACTGTATCTGAATGGGGCCAGCAGCCTATAGTACTGTATCTGAATGGGGCCAGCAGCCTATAGTGCTGTATCTGAATGGGGCCAGCAGCCTATAGTACTGTATCTGAATGGGGCCAGCAGCCTATAGTACTGTATCTGAATGGGGCCAGCAGCCTATAGTACTGTATCTGAATGGGGCCAGCAGGCTGTGGCCTATAGTACTGTATCTGAATGGGGCCAGCAGGCTGTGGCCTATAGTGCTGTATCTGAATGGGGCCAGCAGCCTATAGTACTGTATCTGAATGGGGCCAGCAGCCTATAGTGCTGTATCTGAATGGGGCCAGCAGGCTGTGGCCTATAGTACTGTATCTGAATGGGGCCAGCAGCCTATAGTGCTGTATCTGAATGGGGCCAGCAGCCTATAGTACTGTATCTGAATGGGGCCAGCAGCCTATAGTACTGTATCTGAATGGGGCCAGCAGCCTATAGTACTGTATCTGAATGGGGCCAGCAGCCTATAGTACTGTATCTGAATGGGGCCAGCAGGCTGTGGCCTATAGTGCTGTATCTGAATGGGGCCAGCAGCCTATAGTACTGTATCTGAATGGGGCCAGCAGGCTGTGGCCTATAGTGCTGTATCTGAATGGGGCCAGCAGCCTATAGTGCTGTATCTGAATGGGGCCAGCAGCCTATAGTACTGTATCTGAATGGGGCCAGCAGCCTATAGTACTGTATCTGAATGGGGCCAGCAGCCTATAGTACTGTATCTGAATGGGGCCAGCAGCCTATAGTGCTGTATCTGAATGGGGCCAGCAGCCTATAGTGCTGTATCTGAATGGGGCCAGCAGCCTATAGTGCTGTATCTGAATGGGGCCAGCAGCCTATAGTACTGTATCTGAATGGGGCCAGCAGCCTATAGTGCTGTATCTGAATGGGGCCAGCAGGCTATAGTGCTGTATCTGAATGGGGCCAGCAGCCTATAGTACTGTATCTGAATGGGGCCAGCAGGCTGTGGCCTATAGTGCTGTATCTGAATGGGGCCAGCAGCCTATAGTACTGTATCTGAATGGGGCCAGCAGCCTATAGTACTGTATCTGAATGGGGCCAGCAGGCTGTGGCCTATAGTGCTGTATCTGAATGGGGCCAGCAGCCTATAGTACTGTATCTGAATGGGGCCAGCAGCCTATAGTACTGTATCTGAATGGGGCCAGCAGCCTATAGTACTGTATCTGAATGGGGCCAGCAGGCTGTGGCCTATAGTGCTGTATCTGAATGGGGCCAGCAGCCTATAGTACTGTATCTGAATGGGGCCAGCAGCCTATAGTGCTGTATCTGAATGGGGCCAGCAGCCTATAGTACTGTATCTGAATGGGGCCAGCAGCCTATAGTACTGTATCTGAATGGGGCCAGCAGCCTATAGTACTGTATCTGAATGGGGCCAGCAGCCTATAGTGCTGTATCTGAATGGGGCCAGCAGGCTATAGTACTGTATCTGAATGGGGCCAGCAGCCTATAGTACTGTATCTGAATGGGGCCAGCAGCCTATAGTACTGTATCTGAATGGGGCCAGCAGCCTATAGTACTGTATCTGAATGGGGCCAGCAGCCTATAGTGCTGTATCTGAATGGGGCCAGCAGCCTATAGTGCTGTATCTGAATGGGGCCAGCAGCCTATAGTACTGTATCTGAATGGGGCCAGCAGCCTATAGTGCTGTATCTGAATGGGGCCAGCAGCCTATAGTACTGTATCTGAATGGGGCCAGCAGCCTATAGTACTGTATCTGAATGGGGCCAGCAGCCTATAGTACTGTATCTGAATGGGGCCAGCAGCCTATAGTACTGTATCTGAATGGGGCCAGCAGCCTATAGTGCTGTATCTGAATGGGGCCAGCAGCCTATAGTGCTGTATCTGAATGGGGCCAGCAGCCTATAGTGCTGTATCTGAATGGGGCCAGCAGCCTATAGTGCTGTATCTGAATGGGGCCAGCAGGCTGTGGCCTATAGTAGTGTATCTGAATGGGGCCAGCAGCCTATAGTACTGTATCTGAATGGGGCCAGCAGCCTATAGTACTGTATCTGAATGGGGCCAGCAGCCTATAGTACTGTATCTGAATGGGGCCAGCAGCCTATAGTGCTGTATCTGAATGGGGCCAGCAGCCTATAGTACTGTATCTGAATGGGGCCAGCAGCCTATAGTACTGTATCTGAATGGGGCCAGCAGCCTATAGTGCTGTATCTGAATGGGGCCAGCAGCCTATAGTACTGTATCTGAATGGGGCCAGCAGCCTATAGTACTGTATCTGAATGGGGCCAGCAGCCTATAGTACTGTATCTGAATGGGGCCAGCAGGCTGTGGCCTATAGTACTGTATCTGAATGGGGCCAGCAGCCTATAGTACTGTATCTGAATGGGGCCAGCAGCCTATAGTACTGTATCTGAATGGGGCCAGCAGGCTGTGGCCTATAGTACTGTATCTGAATGGGGCCAGCAGGCTGTGGCCTATAGTGCTGTATCTGAATGGGGCCAGCAGCCTATAGTACTGTATCTGAATGGGGCCAGCAGGCTGTGGCCTATAGTGCTGTATCTGAATGGGGCCAGCAGCCTATAGTACTGTATCTGAATGGGGCCAGCAGCCTATAGTGCTGTATCTGAATGGGGCCAGCAGGCTGTGGCCTATAGTACTGTATCTGAATGGGGCCAGCAGCCTATAGTGCTGTATCTGAATGGGGCCAGCAGCCTATAGTACTGTATCTGAATGGGGCCAGCAGCCTATAGTACTGTATCTGAATGGGGCCAGCAGCCTATAGTACTGTATCTGAATGGGGCCAGCAGCCTATAGTACTGTATCTGAATGGGGCCAGCAGCCTATAGTACTGTATCTGAATGGGGCCAGCAGGCTGTGGCCTATAGTACTGTATCTGAATGGGGCCAGCAGGCTGTGGCCTATAGTGCTGTATCTGAATGGGGCCAGCAGCCTATAGTACTGTATCTGAATGGGGCCAGCAGGCTGTGGCCTATAGTGCTGTATCTGAATGGGGCCAGCAGCCTATAGTGCTGTATCTGAATGGGGCCAGCAGCCTATAGTACTGTATCTGAATGGGGCCAGCAGCCTATAGTACTGTATCTGAATGGGGCCAGCAGCCTATAGTACTGTATCTGAATGGGGCCAGCAGCCTATAGTGCTGTATCTGAATGGGGCCAGCAGCCTATAGTACTGTATCTGAATGGGGCCAGCAGCCTATAGTACTGTATCTGAATGGGGCCAGCAGCCTATAGTGCTGTATCTGAATGGGGCCAGCAGCCTATAGTGCTGTATCTGAATGGGGCCAGCAGCCTATAGTACTGTATCTGAATGGGGCCAGCAGCCTATAGTGCTGTATCTGAATGGGGCCAGCAGCCTATAGTACTGTATCTGAATGGGGCCAGCAGCCTATAGTACTGTATCTGTATCTGAATGGGGCCAGCAGCCTATAGTACTGTATCTGAATGGGGCCAGCAGCCTATAGTACTGTATCTGAATGGGGCCAGCAGCCTATAGTACTGTATCTGAATGGGGCCAGCAGCCTATAGTACTGTATCTGAATGGGGCCAGCAGCCTATAGTACTGTATCTGAATGGGGCCAGCAGGCTATAGTACTGTATCTGAATGGGGCCAGCAGCCTATAGTACTGTATCTGAATGGGGCCAGCAGCCTATAGTGCTGTATCTGAATGGGGCCAGCAGCCTATAGTGCTGTATCTGAATGGGGCCAGCAGCCTATAGTACTGTATCTGAATGGGGCCAGCAGCCTATAGTACTGTATCTGAATGGGGCCAGCAGCCTATAGTGCTGTATCTGAATGGGGCCAGCAGCCTATAGTGCTGTATCTGAATGGGGCCAGCAGCCTATAGTGCTGTATCTGAATGGGGCCAGGGTTCGGGTTATGGGACGATATGGAAGCTCGCTCTAGCAGCAAGTAGGAAGTAGAAGAATGCAACTCTACAGTTCAAACAGTTGCTGAGGCTTCCTGAATATCTTATCTTATCTTAACAATCTCCCCTCTCTGCCATTACTTACACTGCAATTAGAAACTGCCCCCCCCCCCCCCCGCCCAACCCCCTCCAATGTACAGTTTCTTCCCCTTCGGATGTATATATTTTTTATGATCTCTTTTTACTACACAGTTCTGTATATGGGTCATTGACGGATAAGACTTTTCAATAGGCCAATTTTAAAATACAAAAAATAAGGATATATTTGGCCATTTTTCAAACATTTGGAATGTAGTGTATACATGCATTTATGCAAAAACCCCAAATTAAGAGATTTTAGTGTTTTTAAAGTTGAATTAATAGGACATGGCCTTAATAAAAGTCATTTGGGGCGACCGTAATTTATCTCAAAATTAATATATTTCCTTAACATTACTAATATTTTAACAGGTATCAGTAATTAAATATACATCTTAAGAAAGACAGGCTTGTGTGCCCTTTAATTTTTTGTAAACCATGATTTCACAAGTTTATTCTATAATGGCAGTGTCTCCCTCGTAATGCAGTTACAATACCCATATATGCTCTAAAACCCATAAAACTGATTTAAAATGTGTACAGATAGTATCCACTTAAGCATAGTATACCAGTGATTAATATTTGAGCCAAAACTGATGGATATTCTATTTTGAATTTAGTACAGTTATTGACAATCATTGGTTACCCCGCATGACAAATGGTCGCCCCAAATGATGAGAGTAGTTAAAAGTCTATTTAAAATGTTACACAATGCAGTTCAGACAAAAGAAAACTGAACAATGTTTTTATTACAATCTTTTCAAGTGGTCAACAAAAATATTCTTCAATTCATTCAAATATCACAAAAGTAAAACACGTCTTGAGGAAGATTTTCCCACCTGCACTTTGGCGACCTCTACCGGCTCGGGTGTGCATATATTTTAATACAATATATATATCGAATTAAAGCCCTATTAAAGCTCCTCCTCCTCCTCCTCCTCCTCCTCCTCCTCCTCCTCCTCCTCCTCCTCCTCCTCCTCCACGGGGAGCAGCGTACTGGCTCATGTTAGGCAGGCCATGCATTATGCAGCAGCTTAGGCCTCTGCGCTGGGTCTTCATGTCCTCGGCTACAGTCCACTTGTTGCTGCTCTGGTCGTAGCGCTCCACGTTGGAGATGGTGGTGAAGCTGAAGCCACTGTAGCCTCCGACCACGAAGAGCAGGTCGTCCAGCACCGCGATGCCAAAGCTGCAGCGGGGGGTGAGCATGTTGGGCAGGGCGCTCCAGGAGTCAGTCAAGGGGCTGTAGGCCTCCGCGCTATGCAGGGCGTGTCCACCCTCCCACCCTCCCACCTGAGGACAGGACACATGAGAGGAATGTTTTAGTGTGTGGCTCAGGCAGGCAGACACTGTATTAATCCATTAAAATATCTAGTATAAAGCATTTGTCTCTGTGTGCACCTACCGCATAGACTAGTCCTCCGTATGCAGCCACTCCCACTTCGTAACGTCTGCTGCTCATGGGGGCGATCAGAGTCCACTGGTCGGTGTCTGGGCTGTAGCACTCAGCTGTGAGCAGACACACCGTCCAGCTGAAGCCACCACAGATGTAAACCTGTAATAAGAAAGAATATTCTAATTTAGTTTATATATTCCATTTGATTTCATTCTACTTTAATTGTCTGTTAATGTTGATGCACCAAAGGACCCAGACACATCTTTTGTATGTTTCAAGTTCAAGTTTCTTTAATAGTTGTCATACAGAAGTACAGAATACTTTTGTACAAAATGCTTCTTACTGTTGCGCTCCAGAGACTGTGCATGACAAGATAAGTATGAAATAAAAACATAGTAAAAATTAGAAGTAAAAAAAGAGGTCACAGTGTTCAGTTTAGACATATGTACAATGTTCGTAGACGTAGTTACCATACAATATACAATACTGTGCAGTGTACTAATATACAATACTATATAGTGCAAGGCATAAATGGACGAGGTGCAGTTTAGGTACAATTCACAGTAGGTGTACGAGTTGTAGTGCAAATCCTTTATCAATAAATATAAAGTGTAAGTGTGTTTGTGTGATCTAAAGTGTGGAGAGTGGGTGCTGCAGTGTGTTGTTTGTTTGAGTGAGTGTGTGCGTGTGGGTGTGTGTGCTGTGTGCATTTGATGGTTGTTGCATAGTGATTATTGTTCGTTTAGCGATTATTGTTCGTTTAGCAGCCTGATGGCCTGGGGATAGAAGCTCCTTCTGAGTCTTTCTGTGCTCGCCTTAAGACTCCGGTATCGCTTGCCTGACGGCAGCAGTTCAAAGAGGCAGTTGTTCGGGTGGCTCGAGTCCTTAATAATTCTCTTAGCCTTCCCCTTGCACCGCTTGTTGTAAATGTTCTGGAGGGTGGGAAGCCCCCCTCTAATTGTGCGTTCGGCTGAACGTGTCACTCTTTGTAGTCTGCTACGGTCTTGTGCAGTGCTATTCCCAAACCAGGAGGTGATGTTGCCGGTCAGGATGCTCTCTATTGTACATGAGTAGAAGTTCCTAAGGATCTTCTGACTGACTTGGAACTTCCTTAGGCGCCTGAGGAAGTAGAGGCGTTGTCGTGCCTTCTTCACAACACTGTCAATGTGTGTGGTCCATGTCAAGTCCTCGGATATGTGGGCTCCGAGGTACTTGAAACTGTTCACTCTCTCAACCGGTGCCCCGTCGATGCTGAGGGGGCTGTAGTCCTTGACCCCCGACCTCCTGAAGTCCACAATCATCTCTTTTGTTTTGCTGACGTTCAGGGAGAGGCAGTTCTCCTGACACCACTGTGACAGGTTCTCTACCTCTTCCAGGTAGGCCCTTTCGTCGTTGGCAGAGATCAGGCCCACCACTACTGTGTCATCAGCAAATGTGATGATGGTGTTGTTGTTCCGCTGTGCTACGCAGTCATGTGTGTACAGGGAGTAGAGGAGGGGGCTCAGAACACAGCCCTGGGGGGCCCCTATGTTGAGCGTGATGGATGAGGAGGTGCAGTTGCCGGCTCTTACCACCTGGGGTCTGCCCGTCAGGAAGTCCAGGACCCACTGGCACAGGTCATAGTTCAAGCCCAGGTCCCTGAGCTTGGCTATGAGTTTGGAGGGGACTATGGTATTGAATGCTGAGCTGTAGTCGATGAACAGCATTCTCACATAGTTCCCCTGCCTCTTGTCCAGATGTGATGCTGCTGTGTGCAGCACATGGGCTATGGCGTCCTCCGTGGACCTGTTGGGGCGATATGCAAATTGCAGAGGGTCCAGGTTGATGGGGAGGGAGGAACAGATGTAGCCCTTCACTAGCTTCTCAAAGCACTTCATGGCTATGGAGGTGAGGGCTACAGGGCGGTAGTCGTTGAGGCAAGCGGGCGTAGATTTTTTGGGTACAGGGATGATGGTGGACTTTTTCAGACAGGTGGGGATGACGGCCTGTTCCAAGGACAGGTTGAAGATGTCAGTGAATACCGGGGCCAGTTGGTCGGCACAGACTTTTAGGACGCGGCCGGGGATGCCGTCCGGTCCTGCTGCCTTCCTGATATCCACTTTTTTAAAGATCCGTCTCACCTCATGCTCTGTTACCCTGAACACTGAGTCTCCATCAGCAGACCCCCCCCCCCCCCATTGCCGTGGTTTGTAGGCTGGTGTTGTTATTCACAGCCTCAAACCTCGCATAGAAGGAGTTGAGATCATTTGCTAAGGAGATGTCACTGTTCAGTTTGAGGGGGGTTCCTTTGTAGTCTGTCATTGTTCTGAGGCCCTGCCACATGCCTCTAGAGTCAGCCTGTTCAAACTGAAGTTCAACTTTATCCCTGTAACGCCGTTTTGCCTCTATTACTGCTCTCCTGACGTTGTATCTTGCCATCTTGTGTTCTTCCATGTTGCCTGTCACCAGCCCGGTGTTGTATGCTGATGTGCGCACTTTCAGAGCCTCACGGACGGATTTGTCTACCCAGGGCTTTTGATTTGGGTAGATATTAATTTTGGTGGAGGGGATTATTACTTCTACCTGAGTACAGACATAGTCAATCACCGTTTCGGTGTATTCGTTAATATTGGCTGTGTTATCACGGAATACACTCCATTCTGTGCTTCCCAGCACTGCTTGGAGTGACTCCACTGACGTCACGGCCCAACGCTTAACCTCTCGCGAGACCACCGGCGTTCGCTTGAGACTCTGTTTGTACTTTGGCAAAAGGAAGATGGCGGCGTGATCGCTTTTACCGAATGGACTAAGAGCCTGTGACTTGTACCCATTCTTAAATTGCGAGTATACATGGTCTAATATGTTCTCGCCTCTGGTGGGACAGGTCACATGCTGATAGAAATTCGGCAGCACCTTTTTAAGACGCGCGCTGTTGAAATCCCCCAAGACCAAAATGGCAGCGTCAACATTAGCTGCCTGGAGTTTGTTTACCTCGTCGTGAAGTTTTGAAAGTGCGACCCCAGTGTTCGCGTGTGGTGGAATGTACACTCCGATGAGGATGATGGACGTTAACTCTCTTGGGAGGAAGAAGGGTCGACATTTTATCGTGATAAACTCCAGGTCTGGGGAGCAGTGGTTAGACAGTTCCTGTCTAACCACTATGTGCACTATGTGCAAGCTTATTTGGCAATAAAGACATTTATGATTTCTGATCTAACGTTCCTTGTGTTCATCTAGCACCCTGTGTCCCTCAGTTCCACCCACCTTGCCCTGGAGGGCTGCTGCCCCGGCCTGGCTCCTGTGCTCCAGCATGGGTGAGATCACTGTCCACTGGTTGGTTTCAGGCTCGTAGCGCTCGGCGGTGTTCAGATACACGCGTCCGTCTTCCCCTCCCATGGCGTAGATACAGCCGCCCAACACGACCACGCTGAGCACACTGCGGCGTGAGTGCATGGGAGCCGCCTGCAGCCAGCTGCGAGTGACGGGGTTGAACCTGCGCACACTGCTGAGAGGCTGTACGGCGTTGTCCCAGCCACCGACGCAGTAGACCAGACCGTGGAGATAAGCGGTGCCGTGGTAGGCCCGGGGACTCTCCCCCTCAACGCTCACGTCCATCCATCCACCGGCTCGGATATCGTAAGCCTCCATGGTCATGCTGCCGCCACCCAGGCCTCCGATGGCCAATAGGACCTCCTGGGGCAGGCGTGGACGCATCAGGGGGTTTGGGAGCCTGTCGGAGCCAGGGGGGTTCAGGACGCTGAGGATGAGGGGCCTGCAGTCGTGGCTGTCCCTCACCACAGGGTTGTTCTGGACGTTGCTCCTGAAGTAGTCAGGCCTCATCAAGCCCATGCGAACCTGGGAAGAGACAAGCAGACAGCGGGTACAACTTAGACATCGGTTGTAGACGGTTTCTGTTGCTAGGGAACAGTTTGGACCCAAATGTTTGAGAACCACTGTACTAGGGAACCTAGTGTTGTTTTAATGTAATGCACAGTAATACAATTAGTTTTTTTTTTTTATATATAAATGTTTTTCTTTTCTTTTCTTTTCATACATAAAACAAAACATAACAGTACAATAATAATAATAATAATAATAATAATAATAATAATAATAATAATAATAATAATAATAATAATAATAATAATAATAATAATAATAATAAATAATAATAATAATAATAATAATAATAATAATAATAACAATGACAACAGCGACGACAACAATAATAACAGTAACATGAATCATAATGACCTTCACAAGAGACAGACAAACAAGAAAAAGTTAAATAATAAAAATTAAATTAAAAATAAATGTGGCTCAGGCACTAGCAACCATGTTTGTGTATCCGTAATACAATTAGTTACCTTGGGCAGCAGCAAAGGGATGTGTGTTTTACGCTCCTCACGGGAGTGGTCGATCCAACGGAGGACGGCCTCGAACACCGTCTCCTCGCTCTTCACGTTCAGGTCATCCGTCTCGATGATGTCCACCAGTTGCTGCGGGGACAGCTCCACAAACTCCTGTGAGACGTGCAACATCTCCTCAAAGTGGCACACGATGAAGAGATGGGCCTTGCGCCTCAGGTCAGGGCAGCAGTAGATGTCCACGAACCTCCAGATGCCGACACAGTTTTCCAGAGACAGCTGGCCTTCTAGGAAGTCAGAGCACGCTCCTACTATGCCAGTGACGCGAAGCTGGTCTGCAGCCACCAGAAGCTCTGCCACGTTCTCTGCTGTCACCAGCACAAAGCGTGTGTAGGAGTACTCTATGATGAGCTGCATCATACCCGGGGACACCCCAGGGATAGTGTGGACTGCGTTCTCTGAGTCGCTCCAGCGAGTGAAGAGGGCTCTGTGGGACGCAGAGTATAGAGATATCTGATGAGTAAACAGTAAGCAACATTCTGTCCTGTGTAGTAATATATTTTCACTGTAGAAGTATAGGGACAGAGTCCAGGGTTTGTGCCTACATGTCTCCATTTTCATTTTCCAGATTTTTCCAGATTGTGAAAGTACAGAATGTAAGCTTTCAAATGATGTGTTATACTTTGAAATATGAGAATGTTTTGAATATCATATATTCATTTAAATCTTGTAACTCAGTCTGTTGTCTAAAACACTAAAGGGGAGAAAACGCCTCTCAAAGATGCCCACACTTCAGCTAGTTTGGAGGGGGGGGGGCGTGGACAACTACCCTCACCTGAATGCGTCCATCGTTAACGTTAATGACTCTCTCTGTGTGAATGCCTTTACCTGGCTCAGTGAATCTGAATCCCAACACGCAGCTCTATTCAGATGCAAAAATAAACCCAGCCCCCACCTCTCCTCTGTGGAGAGCACAAACTGTGTTTCAAAACAGCCTTTTTTAAACACAGAATTTTTACAGTTAGAGTTATTACATCTGTTCGCTGTTGTACTAAATATGTTCTTCAACTCTCGAACTGTAGTTATAAAGAAAAAGAAAACACAAAAAAAAAAAAAAAATTTATTGTGTCTATCAGTCATTTCACCCTGGTGACTTGTAGGCGTCATCACCAGACTGGGTCACATGGTCTTAGCACAGTAGACATACAGTATAGTATGTTTACAGTAGAAGTACAGTATAGTATCTGTCTACAGTAGAAGTACAGTATAGTATCTGTTTACAGTAGAAGTATAGTATAGTATCTGTTTACAGTAGAAGTACAGTCTAGTATCTGTTTACAGTAGAAGTACAGTATGTTTACAGTAGAAGTATAGTATAGTATCTGTTTACAGTAGAAGTACAGTATAGTATCTGTTTAGAGTAGAAGTACAGTATAGTATCTGTTTACAGTAGATGTGCAGTATAGTATAGTTTTACAGTAGAAGTACAGTCTAGTATCTGTTTACAGTAGAAGTGCAGTATAGTATCTGTTTACAGTAGAAGTACAGTATAGTATCTGTTTACAGTATAAGTACAGTATAGTATATGTTTACATTAGAAGTACAGTATAGTAGCTGTTTACAGTAGAAGTACAGTATAGTATCTGTTTACAGTAGAAGTACAGTATAGTATATGTTTACATTTGAAGTACAGTATAGTATCTGTTTACAGTATAAGTACAGTATAGTAGCTGTTTACAGTAGAAGTACAGTATAGTATCTGTTTACAGTATAAGTACAGTATAGTATATGTTTACATTAGAAGTACAGTATAGTATCTGTTTACAGTCGAAGTACAGTCTAGTATCTGTTTACATTAGAAGTACAGTATAGTATATGTTTACATTAGAAGTACAGTATAGTATATGTTTACAGTAGAAGTGCAGTATAGTATCTGTTTACAGTAAAAGTACAGTATAGTATATGTTTACATTAGAAGTACAGTATAGTAGCTGTTTACAGTAGAAGTACAGTATAGTATCTGTTTACAGTATAAGTACAGTATAGTATATGTTTACATTAGAAGTACAGTATAGTAGCTGTTTACAGTAGAAGTACAGTATAGTATCTGTTTACAGTATAAGTACAGTATAGTATATGTTTACATTATAAGTACAGTATAGTAGCTGTTTACAGTAGAAGTACAGTATAGTATCTGTTTACAGTATAAGTACAGTATAGTATATGTTTTCATTAGAAGTACAGTATAGTATATGTTTACAGTAGAAGTGCAGTATAGTATCTGTTTACAGTAAAAGTACAGTATAGTATCTGTTTACAGTAAAAGTACAGTATAGTATATGTTTACATTAGAAGTACAGTATAGTAGCTGTTTACAGTAGAAGTACAGTATAGTATCTGTTTACAGTAGAAGTACAGTATAGTATCTGTTTACAGTAAAAGTACAGTATAGTATATGTTTACATTAGAAGTACAGTATAGTATCTGTTTACAGTATAAGTACAGTATAGTATCTGTTTACAGTATAAGTACAGTATAGTATCTGTTTACAGTATAAGTACAGTATAGTATCTGTTTACAGTAGATGTGCAGTATAGTATAGTTTTACAGTAGAAGTGCAGTATAGTATCTGTTTACAGTAGAAGTACAGTATAGTATCTGTTTACAGTAAAAGTACAGTATATTATATGTTTACATTAGAAGTACAGTATAGTATATGTTTACAGTAGAAGTGCAGTATAGTATCTGTTTACAGTAAAAGTACAGTATAGTATCTGTTTACAGTAGAAGTACAGTATAGTATATGTTTACAGTAGAAGTGCAGTATAGTATCTGTTTACAGTAAAAGTACAGTATAGTATATGTTTACATTAGAAGTACAGTATAGTAGCTGTTTACAGTAGAAGTACAGTATAGTATCTGTTTACAGTATAAGTACAGTATAGTATATTTTTACAGTAGACATACAGTATAGTATGTTTACAGTAGAAGTACAGTACAGTATCTGTTTACAGTAAAAGTACAGTATGGTATCTACAGTAGACATACAGTATAGTATGTTTACAGTAGAAGTACAGTACAGTATCTGTTTACAGTAAAAGTACAGTATGGTATCTACAGTAGACATACAGTATAGTATGTTTACAGTAGAAGTACAGTACAGTATCTGTTTACAGTAAAAGTACAGTATGGTATCTGTTTACTAACCAAGCTAACCTGAAACAAGCTAACCTGAACCAAGCTAACCTGAACCAAGCTAAACTTACCTGAAATAGTCACTGCAGTCACACAGGAGGGCCTTGTGGGCATTCAACTCAGTGCTGTTGACTTTAATAACCACATCACAGAGCCTTCCCTCCAGAGGCAGCTCATTAAGGATTGTACAGGACATTGTTTCCTTTACCATGTGGGGATTTTAAATTGTATCTACAGAATATATTCAAGCTTACAGACAAGTAGCCGGAAACAACTGATCTGATATCTTCTGAGAGAATTGTTGAATATATACTGTACACAAATGTTCTAGAATGCTCTATTATGACATCATACTGTGACATCACAAATGTTCTAGAATGTGCTATCATACTGTGACATCACAAATGTTCTAGAATGTTTGATTATGACATCATACTGTGACATCA
Source organism: Notolepis coatsorum (assembly GCF_963971535.1). NCBI lineage: Eukaryota > Metazoa > Chordata > Actinopteri > Aulopiformes > Paralepididae > Notolepis > Notolepis coatsorum. The sequence continues at coordinate 22,040 of NW_028173472.1, forward strand.
CAAATGTTCTAGAATGTTTGATTATGACATCATACTGTGACATCACAAATGTTCTAGAATGGTCTATTATGACATCATACTGTGACATCACAAATGTTCTAGAATGTTTGATTATGACATCATACTGTGACATCACAAATGTTCTAGAATGGTCTATTATGACATCATACTGTGACATCACAAATGTTCTAGAATGTTTGATTATGACATCATACTGTGACATCCAGTTATTATTAATGGCGTTAGTTTTTTCAGTAACGAGTAATCTCGTATTTAATGTTGCCCAGTTGTGGCCTCTTGAGGGGCAATACATATCAAAAGTTCCAAAACATCTATTGTGTTTGTATTTGTATGATCCACTATATAAACATAGTAATTATAATATCTACATACATGGCATTTGATTGGAGGTTAGTCTCACTTTGTCCCACAGCAACATTAAAATAGTTTAGATTTGTGTA
>NW_028173471.1:0-15548 GCF_963971535.1 Notolepis coatsorum
TCCACAGACACACTGCCAATAATGCATGCAGGGCAGAACTCGGCCAATACCCCCTAATCATTCAAATTCAAAAGCGAGCCATAAAATTTTACACACACCTCCAATCAAGTGACCCCCACTCCTACCACTACAAAGCCCTTCAGAGCCAAGAGATGAACCCAGATAAGAGTCCCCTCTGCCAGCTAGTCAGAAATCTCTGCCCACAAATGCCTCAGGACAGATACCAAAAAATCTGGCCCAACCAAATAACCTCAAAACAAAAAGAAAACTATATAGAATATTGGAACAAATCAACCAAATCTCAAAGTAAATTAGAATTCTATTTGACCCTAAACAGAGAGTACACGGTGGCAGAATACCTGACTACTGTGAATGATATAAAATTAAGAAAGACATTGACACGGTACAGACTGAGTGGACATAGTCTAGCCATAAAAACAGGCCGTCACAGGCAGAACTGGCTGCCCAGAGAGGCCAGGCTGTGTTCACATTGTCATCAGGGGGATGTTGAGACAGAACCTCACTTCCTACTATACTGTGAAAAATACAAGGATTTAAGAGAAGTTTTCTTTTATAAAATAAATAAAATTGATCCACAGTTTATCCATCTCCCTGATAATCAAAAGCTGTTATATATATGTGGGGAGAAAAGTCAGTGTACAGTATTAGCTGCAAAATATGTAGATGGTTGTCATACAATAAGAGAACAAGCCCTGTAAATACATGTATCTGGGTGGCTACATCTGTAAAATGACTACCCGATGGAATGTTTATTTGTAATTTAATATGTTTCTGTTGATTGTTTTACTTATTGGTAATATTATGGTATGTTTTATTGCTTAATAATATATGTTATTGTTTGTATGTTGGACTTGCTTTGGCAATAAGTATGTTGATATTTCATGCCAATAAAGCCTATTTGAATTGAATTGAATTGAGAGAGAGAGAGAGAGAGAAAGAGAGAGAAAGAGAGAGCGAGAAAGAGAGAGAGAGAGAGAGAGAGAGAGAGAGAGGGGGGGGGAGGGAGTACCCAGGTAGCGACTGTGACACTTGTATTGTAACATTAGGTGTCTTTTAGGAGAGAGAGAGATGCTCTTGTTTTACTGTAAAAATACTGTAAAATGAATTTAGTATGTAGTAGTATGATTTGTCTCAGCTTTTCTCAGTAAAACAGCTGATGATCGCTGGAAAGTTTCAACTCTTTTTGAAGCATATTTGAAACATAAAACTAAATCATAGCCTGGGCAAATGTTCGACTTGCATCAAGGAACCCGGACCATCAACAAATCAATCTTAACTATATTCATAGGACATACTTGACTCCTATAAGACTGAACAGAATGGGTCTTAAACAAGACTCCAAATGCTCCTTATGTACAAATGGGGACGAGGGGACATTTATGCACATGTACTGGGACTGCCCACCAGTTAAGATATTCTGGAAAGAAGTGACCCAGCAATTATCAAATTTCTTAATTCTGAATATATCTGTACACCCCTCTGTATTACTGCTGAATGATGTTTTTGAGTATGCAGTACCTATACAGCTAAAGAGAATGGTTTTATGTGGTATTACAGTGGCTAAAAAACTGATAGCATCACGATGGATTCAACCGGGAAAAAATGTGCCGAAAGGTATGGATTCTTACATATCTCGATGTGATTTATCTAGAAATATCTACAGCAAGAATTTTGGGTCTCAATGAATCCAAATTGACAATGTGGTTAGAAGTGGTGGAGAAAATAAAAGCTAGCATATAATGGTAGTGTCTGGTTAGGAGCGAATGATAATGGATGGATTATCCATTGGGGGGTCCAGGGTGGGGGGTGCGAGCAAGAGCATATGTGTGTAGGGGAATAGATAGCAGGTATTAGGGGCATATCTTGTATAAGACATTTATCTAAACGGTGATTTAATTTGATGTGCACTGTTAACAATGCTTGTATATCTAATCGTGTTTGTTTATGTGTTTGTTTAAAAAATTATAAAAAAAAAATCATAGTGGTGTTGCTTAGTTCCATACAGTCAGTTCTCATATGATCACTGATGTACAGTACAACAAAAATAAGTTTGGCATCCAACCAGAGTGCCAATGTAAGAGTAAAGTGCAATAGAAATATACAATGTACAGGTGATTAAACTGGATACAAAATATATACATTTGTATAACTACTAATAGTGCTAATCAGATGTAAAAAAAATCATATATTTTACATTTTGAATAAAACAGCCCTCGGTGGGTGTGGGCCTGAATGCACTGCATGACGGATAGGAAACACGCAACGCCATTGAGCTGAACAACGTGCACGTTTAATGAACAACAACAACATCCGCGATCGGTCGCAAAGACAGTGATTTGCACTCTGAGCATCTCAAGCCAATTTTTATTAACTTGTGGAACCCCAAGACTGTTTTTGTGTAAACTACAGCTGGCCTACCTTATTTTTTATGCTAACACTATTTTTGGAGTTCTAGCGTCAAGAATATAAGTAGCCTACTTTGTTTTAGCACTTTATTGTAAATTATCCCTCAGGGTAAAACGTTATTGAATAGAGAAAAAAGTGTCATGCAGGTCCCGTTTCATATCATTCATTTGATTTCCGAGAGATGGCCCCTTCTCAACGCACTGAGAGAGAGAGGGTGTGTGTGCGCGTGCGTGTGTGTGTGTGTGTTTGCCACACTATGAGGCTATGCTAAATTACAGGTAATCTCAGTGTTGTATGTGGGTTGAACGAACACCCGGCCCTTTGCACAAATTACCGAAGGTCCAGTACTGAAACGGTTCAGTACAGATACGTGTACCATTAGACCCCTAATATATAAGCATTATTGTACATGCTGTCATACAGAGTTATATGGGTATACTGTAGTTTGAGCTAGGTATTCATGATTACAGTGTAAGGCAGTTGTCTGCATCGTTTTAACCCAGGTCAACACTAAATAACGTTTTCACGTGATGACAGTTCAATGTGTCTCATCTCATGTCTTTTCAGCTGCCTGTGGGAAACACAGAGTTCCATTCCCACCAACAACACAGAAGGAAAACCTCACCTCAGTATTAACAACTGCTGCAGAGTAATTAAAGCACCTCACGCATGCTCAACAACAACAACAACAACAACAACAACAACAACAACAACAACAACAACAACATACCATTGTAACTGAATATGGCTTCTGACTCAACTCCTCAAAGCCACCGCCTGCCCCCTCTCCCTCCAAGTCAAATATCAAACCTCACTTGGAGGGATGGACCCATGAACCCAACCTTCTTTCATACATATTTAGCAGAACACCAAGCAGACAGTCATTGTAATATCATGTATCAATCTTCTTTGTTCTGGGGACCCACATTTTCAGAATAGATATTCCTACGATCCAAAACCGATTTGGCAGATAATTGTAGAAGCTGAAAGGAAGAGAAGTGATCCTGCTTTTAGACTGTTAAACTACTAGTTCCCTACCTAGTGTCCCTACCTAGGCCCCAATCTACAGTAGGTGCCTACCTAGTGTTCCAACCTAGGTCCCTACCTAGTGTTCCTACCTAGGTCCCTACCTAGTGTTCCTACCTAGGTCCCTACATTCCTACCTAGTGTCCCTACCTAGTATCCCTACATAGATCCCTACCTAATATCCCTACCTAGATCCCTACCTAGGATCCCTACCTAGATCCCTAAATAGTATCCCTACCTAGGATCCCTACCTAGATCCGTAAAGGGTGTCCCTACCTAGGATCCCTACCTAGATCCCTAAAGAGTGTCTCTACCTAGGATCCCTACCTAGATCCCTAAAGAGTGTCCCTGTTAGGATTAGGACAGGAGAACCCAATATGCAGACTGGGAAGAGAGGAGGCAGAGATGGCAGGGTAACGTGGAATATATATAGGCTTTACTTGGACGACGAAACGATACAAAACAGAACATACAATGGCTCAGCCGAGCTGGCTCTAATACAAAACAACACTGAAGGACACAGGAAAACAAAGAGGAACGAAAACGGAATACATGAACTAAACGGAATACAAGAGCTACTTACAACACTCAATAACATGAAGCAAGGCACGGGAGAGGAACGACGGGCAAGGGAACACGGAGGTAAGTGAGGGTAACAAGGAGGGTACTGGAGACAATGACGCCACGAGGAAGTGATGACAAACCCACACTTAAATACCAACACTAATTACAACAATCAACACCTGGCAGAGCCAGGCCAAAACACAGAATCAATAACACCAAACTAGACACAAAAAGCAACATCACACACAACAACCAGACAGGGAGACGACATCAAACAAAGACAGGGATGGCCAAAGATAATAAATAACTAGAGATTAACTCTATTATTTTGAACCATAACAAGATGGCCGCCTGCACCATCAGGCTACTCTGGCCACTAGAGGGAGGTAGGGGACCAGGTAGGTGACCATAGGTGATCAGGTAGGTGATCAGGAGGAAGGAAATGTCCAATGTCATTCTCATAACCGGCCCAGGGCTGGGCCTGGGGACGTTACATGTCCCTACCTAGGATCCCTACCTAGATCCCTAAAGAGTGTCCCTACCTAGGATCCCTACCTAGATCCCTAAAGAGTGTCCCTACCTAGGATCCCTACCTAGATCCCTAAAGAGTGTCCCTACCTAGGATCCCTACCTAGATCCCTACAGTACGTAGGACCCTTCCTAGTATCACTCAGTCACAAGTCCTTCTGGACACTTAGTCTGTATGGCCTACAGTTACTACAGTTACTACTAAAGTTTTTACCTCAACCTGCGGCATCAATCTGTGTCCACAGCTTCAAACGAACATCAAGAACACCGGTCTTGTGGCCGACTTTCAACCTCTCCACCAAGTTTCATACAAATTGGATAGGAAATGCTGGAAATACTGACCTGCACTGACACACACACACACACACACACACACACACACACACACACGCAGACACAAGTGATTACTGATCATATAATGTAGAGTTATAATACTCTCTTGTGCTTCATGAACCAGTCTAATGAACAGATCTTTCAATCTTTCTTTCACCAATGTACAAACAGAGAATCAAAAGTACTCCTGTAGTCTCGCGAGAGGTGCAGAAATGGGATTTGACGTCAGAGGAGACGCTCCGGTCTGCGTTTGACTGCACAGACTGGAATGTGTTCCGCGACACAGATAACATTAATGTCTACACGGAAACAGTGCTGGACTATGTTTGTACTATGGTGGAAGAAACAATCCCCACTACCAAAATGAGAGTTTACCCAAATCAAAAACCCTGGGTAGACAAATCCGTCCGTGAAGCTCTGAGAGAGCGCACCAAAGCATACAACGACGGCCTAGTGGCAGGCAACATGAATGACCACAAGGTGGCGCGATACAACGTAAGGAGGACAGTGTCAGAGGCCAAACGGCGCTACAGGGATAAAATTGAACTCCAGTTTGAACAAGCTGACTCTAGAGCTATGTGGCAGGGGCTCAAAACGATGACAGACTACAAAGGCGCCTCCCTCAAACTGAACAGTGACATCTCCTTAGCAAATGACCTTAATACCTTCTATGCGAGGTTTGATGCTGGTAATAACAACACCAGCTCACAAGCCACGGCAATGGGGGGGGGGGGGGTCGGCTGCTGATGGAGGCGCAGTGTTCAGGGTAACAGAGCATGAGGTGAGGCGGACCTTTAAAAAAGTGAATATCAGGAAGGCAGCAGGTCCGGACGGCATCCCCGGCCGCGTCCTAAAAGTCTGTGCCGACCAACTGGCCCCAGTATTCACTGACATATTTAACCTGTCCTTAGAACAGGCTGTCATCCCCACCTGCCTGAAGAAGTCCACTATTATCCCTGTACCCAAAAAATCCAAGCCTGCTTGCCTCAACAACTACCGCCCTGTAGCTCTCACCTCCATAGCCATGAAGTGCTTTGAGAAGCTAGTAAAGGGCTACATCTGCTCCTCCCTCCCCATCAACATGGACCCCCTGCAATTTGCATACCGCCCCAACAGGTCCACGGAGGACGCCATAGCCCATGTGCTGCACACAGCAGCATCACACCTGGACAAGAGGCAGGGGAACTATGTGAGAATGCTATTCATCGACTACAGCTCGGCATTCAATACCATAGTCCCCTCCATACTCATAGCCAAGCTCAGGGACCTGGGCTTGAACTATGACCTCTGCCAGTGGGTCTTGGACTTCCTGACTGGCAGACCCCAGGTGGTGAGAGCAGGCAACTGCACCTCCTCATCCATCACCCTCAACATAGGGGCCCCCCAGGGCTGTGTTCTGAGTCCCCTCCTCTACTCCCTGTACACACACGACTGTGTGGCTCAGCGGAGTAGCAATACAATCATCAAATTTGCTGACGACACAGTGGTGGTGGGCCTGATCTCTGCCAACGACGAGAGGGCCTACCTGGAAGAGGTCAAGGTCCTGGCGGGATGGTGCCAGGAAAACAGCCTCTCCCTGAACGTCAGCAAAACAAAGGAGATGATTGTGGACTTCAGGAGGTCGGGGGTCAAGGACTACAGCCCCCTCAGCATCGACGGGGCACCGGTTGAGAGAGTCAACAGCTTTAAGTACCTCGGAGCCTACATATCCGAGGACTTGACATGGACCACACAAATTGACAGTGTTGTGAAGAAGGCACGACAACGCCTCTACTTCCTCAGGCGCCTAAGGAAGTTCCAAGTCAGTCAGAAGATCCTTAAGAACTTCTACTCATGTACAATAGAGAGCATCTTGACCGGCAACATCACCTCCTGGTTTGGGAATAGCACTGCACAAGACCGAAGCAGACTACAAAGAGTGACACGTTCAGCCGAACGCACAATTGGAGGGGGGCTCCCCACCCTCCAGAACATTTACAACAAGCGTTGCAAGGGCAAGGCTAAGAGAATCATTAAAGACTCCAGTCACCCGAACAACTGCCTCTTTGAACTGCTGCGGTCAGGCAAGCGATACCGGAGTCTCAAGGCGAGCACAGAAAGACTCAGAAGAAGCTTCTATCCCCAGGCCATCAGGCTGCTAAACGAACAATGAATGAACACTACACAACAACAACCACCAAACGCACATAGCACACACATCCACACGCACACACTCACTTTAAACAAACACACTGTAGCACCCACTCCACACACTTTATAGCACACACCCACTTTAAACAAACACACTGTAGCACCCACTCCCCACACTTTATATTTATTGATGAAGGATTGCACTACAACTCGTACACCTTACTGTAAATTGTACCTAAATTGTACCTCATCCCATTTCTGCTTTGCACTATATAGTACTGTACATTAGTACACTGCATAGTATTGTATATTATATGGTAACTCAGAACATTGTACATATGTCTATACCGAACACTGTGACCTCATTTTCTTCTTCTAAATTACATGCTATACTATGTTATTTGATACTATCTTGTCTAGCACAGTCTCTGGAGCGTAACAGTAAGAAGCATTTTGTATGAAAGTATTCTGTACTTCTGTATGACAACTATTAAAGAAACTTGAGAAACTTGAAGAGAGGCCTTTCACATTTCCCGGCTAAACAATCAGACTTTCTACTTGCAATATCTCAAAACACAGTTTGTCACAAATCAAATGATAATTTTAAAACACAGCAAACTGCCCCTTTAACTGTGTGTGACTCCTGTGCAGTAGGTGTGGGGTTTCCCTTTAAGAAGTGTCCATCCATCATGTATCCCATGGTCCTCTGTTGTGGTGATGTGGGGAGAGATGAAGGCTATAGCCCTGACTCTGGGGGGTGGGAGCACCTTTTGTTCTCACACACACACACACACACACACACACACACACACACACACACACACACACACACACATACACACACACACACACGCACACACACACACACACACACACACACACACACATGCACAGAGACAACACACTCACACTCACACACGGACACGCACATGCACAGAGACAAACACACACACACACACACACACATGCACAGAGACAACACACTCACACACACACATGCACAGATACAAACACACACACACACATGCACAGAGACAACACACTCACACACGCACACGCACACACACACACACACACGCACAGAGACGAACACACACACACATGCACAGAGACAACACACACACACACACACACACACACACACACACACACACACACACACACACACACACACACACACACACACACACACACACATGTGTGACGGATCATATTGGTCTGCGTTGTGTTGATGTTAAATGTTAATGTCCCGAGGGGGAGTCGAACAGGGGGCTCCCGCGTCGCGGGCGATGACACAGGCCGCTGCACTAAGAAGTGAATTCACTCCTAACTACCGTACCTATGCGCATGGCCGCCTAGTTATAGTTGAAAGTGGGGGTGCAAGATTTTTTTTTTTTTTTACCTTTTTTTTTTGTAAGGGGTGGTTTGGAGGGGGTCCGGCACGACCCCCTCCACGGCAGATTTTTTTTACATTTAATGAACACCTGTATGTGCAATTTCCTGCAATATAGAGCCTTCAATCTTGACCAAAATAAAGCTGCTCTTTTCACTATAAAACTCAGTTTATATTGCAGTATGCATTGATAGCTATAATAATAATAACTTCACTGCGAGGGCTCTTTTAGCTAACGCTAGCTAGGCACGTATGATAGCCAATTACTATTATAATAATAATAATAATAACTTTCCCATCCTCCCAAAGCCCCTCCGGCCCCGTTCTCATCCGCAGCACCAACAACAACAACAACAACTAATTGACGCTATCAATAGCCCCAGTGAGCGCGGCGGCTGAATGAATGAATGAATGAAAACTTTATTTAACAGATTGCAGAATGGGTACAATACAGTACGGCTCAATACACACAATTGTTAAATGGATGCAGACCAGAGAAAGACGTTTGTCTTGTTTACATCAGGGTCCATACTTTCGTGACTGTGCTCAGCACCGAGTGAATCCACAGTCACTTGCTCCTCAATGGGAAACCAACCTAGATTTACCATGAAGGACTGGTTCTGGCCGAACCGTTCGTTATACAAGTATCACAGAGACATTACAAAAGGTGCTCACAGTTGCACGAGGGGTTCGCACAGAGATACGGTATGGTTTGAAAGCTCGGCGTTGCTAATAAATATTTTTAATATTTTTTTATAAACTGCTCAAAGCGGCATTATTTCCGCCGTTGGGTGATCACAGCGCCTGCGCACCATCCCGTATCTCTGGATTCACTCGGTGCAGCGCCGAGGCTCACCATACGAGAAATATTCAGTTTCAATCTGTTTGCGCATTTAGTATACAGTCACAGTGTTCGACTTACGTGATGATTTGCTCCATTTTGATGTAAACGCCGAAGAATAATCCTCACAACAATGTTATCAAATATCCAGCCTGAATTTTTCAAGGGCTTTCGAAAAAGCCGCCTCCCCCAACATGTCGTATACGTCATGCCGACGAACCGTGGCCCGTGGGCACTGGATCAAACCATTAAAGTGGGGGGTCACACAATCTTTGGAAACTTAAAAACTTGCTATTAAGTGTCATTGCGTATTATTAATTTGATTGAAATTACGTAGTTATGGTTAGATAATATTTATATATTGGGGGGGGATATATCAATGATCAAAAAGTGAGGGAGCAAAGAGACAAGTTTGCTCCACCAAGTTCAATACTGGTAGAGCACCCGCTTCGCCTGCTCTTATACGTAGGCGTCTATGCCTATGCGTCTGTTAACCCTGTTATGGGGAAGTGAGTTTAATTTAACAGCCCGCACTGCCACAGTCACTCGTCAACACACCTGTTTCCGTGACTGTGGACATACCCACGGGCTTCCCCGTTACACATGCACAGAGACAAACACACACACACACACACACGCACATACACGCACACACACACACACACACACACACACACACACACACACACACACACACACACACACACACACACATACACACACTATCACATACAAACTCAAACATACACCCACTCCCACAAGCACACACACAAACATACACATGCACCAGTGGAGGCTGCTGACCAAATTTTTAGGTGAAGCACAAATTATTATATTATATTATATATTAAATTATATTTTTTAAACATCCCCAACGCTGCAACACCCCCATTCCTCCCAGGTGTCAGGCTCATGTTTAAATATCATACTTCTGAAGTATAAACAAACTATACTGCTGTGACGATTTCAACAAAACAGACCATTCTGAGTCAATGGTATGTAAAACTGTACATTGGAATATCCAACATGTATTTACCACCTTCCTCTGCATGAGGCCACAGATGGGTTTTATGTAATACAAGGACAATGAATGAATGAATGAATGAATGAATGAATGAATGAATGAATGAATGAATGAATGAATGAATGCATGAATGAATGAATGAATGAATGAATGAATGAATGAATGAATGAATGAATGAATGAATGAATGAATGAATGAATGAATGAATGAATGAATGATGAATGAAAACTTTATTTAACAGATTGCAGAATGGGTACAATACAGTACGGCTCAATACACACAATTGTTAAGGGGATGTAGACCAGAGAAAGACTTTCGTCTTGTTTACATCAATTCAGTGCCACATACACACAGTCCTCATATCCCTCCTAGTTACTCACAGTCCTCATATCCCTCCTAGTTACACACAGTCCTCATATCCCTCCTAGTTACACACAGTCATCATATCCCTCCCATACAATACGCACAACACAACAGACTAACTCGTCTTGCTCAATACTTGTTTATGAGTTTTAAGAGACAGCACTGTAATCTCTCTCAACCAAAGCTCTACTAGTTAACAAAGATCTCCACCTTGCTATCTGAAACACTGACACCATTATCAACCTAATAATATCAACCTGATAATATTGAAACATTATCAATATAACGTTAGCTACCAACTTTAGCTAACGTTAATGTAGCAGGGCTCCTAATAACACAAGATACATTTCACTATGAATTGAAAATGGGGGACCCTGATGTAAACAAGACGAAAGTCTTTATCTGGTCTGCATCTCCTTAATAATTATGTGTATTGAGCCGTACTGTATATTGTACCCATTCTGCAATCTGTTAAATACAGTTTTCATTCATTCATGCCTTTTGAAAAGTGACATGGTCGATGTAGGAGTTATGATGCGGTTTCAATTCGGTTACAGTAACGTTACACAAACTGACATTCTAAAGCCAAGAAGACACGACTTACCCATAAAATCGGTATCTCAATCGATTTCATCTATCGTTGAATAGTGCAGCTTCTCCATGTGACGAGTCCGACTCGAGCCGCGTGCATTAATCCCATGGAAAATGTAAACAATAGTGCATTGCGAGCCAGCTTGTTGCATCAAATTGATGTTTGGCTTTTGTCTCCCGAGTGAAGTTAGAACTACTACACTTCGGCTGGCTAACGTTAGCGTTAGCGTCCAGGCTAAGCACTGCAGTCTTTTGTTTTACAACAACTGAGATAAAAAAATAAATATATATATCATCAAACGATGCACAATAAGTTCATGAACAATAACAAAACACTCCACCCTGGGCCTGGTAGCTGCGGTGGTAGCCCTTTAGCTACGTTAGCTCCAACAAGTTAGCTTCTTAAACTGAGATAAAAATGATTTCGTAAACAAAGCTGCAGAGCAGCAGAGCAGCAGAAGAGAAACCATTCTCTGATTGGATCTCAAGGCTGCCAATCATTCAACCTCCGTCTAGTTGCAGAGCAGCTGAGATGCCACATTCTCTGATTGGATGTCAAGGCTGTCAATCATTCAATCCCCCATTCAATGGCAAGAGTTTAAATGCACGGACCGTGCTTAGATGACGTTAATAGCCTATTTTGATTGGCTATTATTTATTATTTATTTAATCCTGGGTCAACCTGTGCAGCCATCTGCACGAATATTTACTGCAGTCATTACTGCAGTGCAGGCCTGCTCAGAGCTGTCAACTTTGGCCATTTTTGAAGAAAAAAAATATTCACTGGCATTGTTTTACAGAGGAAAACATTTCTAATAAAAAAAAATTATAATAATAAAAAAAAAATATATATATATATATATATATATATGTAAATTAATAATAATTGTGAATTATGAGTGAATTTGTGTTTCATGTGTTGTCATAGAGAAACCTCCACTGACATGCACACATACACACACATACAAACTAAAACATACACACACGCACACACTCACACACATGCACAGAGACAAACACACACATGCACATAGACAAACACACACACAGTCATCTTCATCTAAGTATGTTATACATGCTACATCATCACAGTCATCTTCATCTAAGTATGTTATACCTACATCATCACAGTCATCTTCATCTAAGTATGTTATACCTACATCATCACAGTCATCTTCATCTAAGTATGTTATACCTACAGCACACAGCAGCATCACACCTGGACAAGAGGCAGGGGAACTATGTGAGAATGCTGTTCATCGACTACAGCTTAGCATTCAATACCATAGTCCCCTCCAAACTCATAGCCAAGCTCAGGGACCTGGGCTTGAACTATGACCTCTGCCAGTGGGTCTTGGACTTCCTGACAGGCAGACCCCAGGTGGTAAGAGCAGGCAACTGCACCTCCTCATCCATCACGCTCAACATAGGGGCCCCCCAGGGCTGTGTTCTGAGCCCCCTCCTCTACTCCCTGTACACACATGACTGCGTAGCACAGCGGAACAACAACACAATCATCAAATTTGCTGATGACACAGTAGTGGCGGGCCTGATCTCTGCCAACGACGAGAGGGCCTACCTGGAAGAGGTAGAGAATCTGTCACAGTGGTGTCAGGAAAACTGCCTCTCCCTGAACGTCAGCAAAACAAAAGAAATGATTGTGGACTTCAGGAGGTCGGGGGTCAAGGACTACAGCCCCCTCAGCATCGACGGGGCACCGGTTGAGAGAGTGAACAGTTTGAAGTACCTCGGAGCCCACATATCCGAGGTCTTGACATGGACCACACACATTGACAGTGTTGTGAAGAAGGCACGACAACGCCTCTACTTCCTCAGGCGCCTAAGGAAGTTCCAAGTCAGTCAGAAGATCCTTAGGAACTTCTACTCATGTACAATAGAGAGCATCCTGACTGGCAACATCACCTCCTGGTTTGGGAATAGCACTGCACAAGATCGTAGCAGACTACAAAGAGTGACACGTTCAGCCGAACGCACAATTGGAGGGGGGCTTCCCACCCTCCAGAACATTTACAACAAGCGGTGCAGGGGGAAGGCTAAGAGAATCATCAAGGACTCCAGCCACCCGAACAACTGCCTCTTTGAACTGCTGCGGTCAGGCAAGCGATATCGGAGTCTTAAGGCGAGCACAGAAAGACTCAGAAGAAGCTTCTATCCCCAGGCCATCAGGCTGCTAAACGAACAATAAACACTATGCAACAACCATCAAATGCACACAGCACACACACACCCACACACACACACACTCACTTAAACAAACAACACACTGCAGCACCCACTCTCCACACTTTAGATCACACAAACACACTTTATATTTATTGATAAAGGATTTGCACTACAACTCGTACACCTACTGTAAATTGTACCTAAATTGCACCTCATCCCATTTCTGCCTTGCACTATATAGTATTGTATATTAGTACACTGCATAGTATTGTATATTATATGGTAACTCAGTTACGTCTATTCTGCATCGAACATTGTACATATGTCTATACTGAACACTGTGACCTCATTTTTTTTACTTCTAATTTACATGCTATACTATGTTATTTTATTTCATACGTATCTTGTCTTGCACAGTCTCTGGAGCGTAACAGTAAGAAGCATTTTGTATAAAAGTATTCTGTACTTCTGTATGACAACTATTAAAGAAACTTGAAACTTGAAACTTGAAACATCATCACAGTCATCTTCATCTAAGTATGTTATACCTACATCATCACAGTCATCTTCATCTAAGTATGTTATACCTACATCATCACAGTCTTCTTCATCTAAGTATGTTATACCTACATCATCACAGTCATCTTCATCTAAGTATGTTATACCTACATCATCACAGTCATCTTCATCTAAGTATGGTATACCTACATCATCACAGTCATCTTCATCTAAGTATGTTATACCTACATCATCACAGTCATCTTCATCTAAGTATGTTATACCTGCTACATCATCACAGTCATCTTCATCTAAGTATGTTATACCTGCTACTAAATCACAGTCATTTAGACTAAAGTGTCTGTTGCAGCTGCATTTCTTTAAAACCCCACAACATCTACATCACAATAAGCACCTGTAGTTTGTAGTCTATGCACCAGCGTCTCCTTGTCTCGCTGGGACAGATAGAGGCACAGCTGGCTACTGCGAGTTCTGCTGGTGCAGTTTGAGTCGCCTGGTGTAACACTGGTGCTGGACAGACCAGAGCCACTGAGCTGACAGTGTGGAACTCGTGAAGAGCGAGATTCAAGTCAAAGGATTTCTGTCTGACATGCCAAGAGTTTTATAAACATACTCTTAACTAGGGCTGACCTCGACTAATCGATCGAAAGGAGCCATAGTCGACTGGCAACCTCTTAGTCGAATGCACAAAAATATATATATATATATATATATATATATATATATATATATATAATTATAAAAAAAATTATCATTCTTTCCAAAAGCAAAGAGGCCTAGAAGCGTGGCTAACGCAAATGGAGCGTATACCAGCGAGGCTACCTGCCTAAGAAAACAGGCACAGAGGCACTGAAAGAGGATTTCACCTGTCGAATGAACACACTAGACAAATATCAAGATGTATCCATCAGTGGACCAATTGCATGCTTTTGCAGAGGACAAGGAGCCTTCAGTTGACTCCTTCAGACATTAAGCACCCCCCACA
Source organism: Notolepis coatsorum (assembly GCF_963971535.1). Classification (NCBI taxonomy): domain Eukaryota; kingdom Metazoa; phylum Chordata; class Actinopteri; order Aulopiformes; family Paralepididae; genus Notolepis; species Notolepis coatsorum. The sequence continues at coordinate 14,909 of NW_028173471.1, forward strand.
GCCCAAATGGAATGATCCAAAATATATATAATATTAAATGTTTTTTTTTTGCATTGGGAGGGGTAGTCGACTCCTTCAAACATGAAGCACCACCCCCCACAGCCCAAATGGAATGATCCAAAATATATATATATAATATTAAATATTTCTTTTTTGCATTGGGAGGGGTAGTCGACTACCAGTCGACTATCGGCAAATGTTGACCAATCAAAGTCGACTATACAAACCCTTAGTCGGGGACAGGCCTACTCTTCATCAGAAGGCTGTAGTTCAGCAGGAAACATGAATGAAAGGCCTGGATGAAGCATTGTTCAAGCACTGCTCTCTCCATGGTGCTGAAACCTTTGTCTCAGATTTACCCAATTATGTTTTGGGAGAGGTATAGACCAACGTTAAGGTGCCCAGTAACAACCATGAAGACTTATCAGATGTTTCTGCTGCTCAGCCATTTGCTCTATTTGAGCTACCTATCACCCTATAATAATAGTTGATTACATCTCATGAGATATATCTGCCAAAACCTAAAGGCCCAACCATTAAAACATCAAACACCAAACATAATAATTATTATATCGGCTATAGCCTAATGTAGTAGTTTTTTCATCACTATTGGGCAACATTATAAACAGGCTACGAGATT
>NW_028173470.1:0-1000 GCF_963971535.1 Notolepis coatsorum
GTTAGCTTGTGGCACACACGCACACACACACACACACATGTGTGCACATACACACACACACAAGAGCATTGACATAATCATTTTACATCAACGGTACAGCAACACAGGACAAATTATTGCCACTGGATGCTAAGTCAACATAGCCACATTAGTTAGGTACAAGTACAGTATATGCAAATTGAACGTACAGAGTGTGTGTTACATGTAGCATGCGGGCAGCAGAGTGTGTGTTAGCATAAGAGTTTGGACATTATTCTTATCTTACTGTTATTCATTAAGACAACAGATTATTTGTATTGTGGCTTCATTCCGTTTATAACTCCCTCCCTCCATCCCTCTCTCCTACTCCCTCCTCATCCTCCTTCTCATTCCTCCAACACCCTCTCCCTCCATCTATCTCCCTATCTATTTCTCTATCCCTGCCCCCCCTTCATCTGCCTCTCTTCCTTTCTCTCTCCCCCATATATCTCCATGTCTTTCTCTCTCACTCCCTCTTTATCTATCCCTATGTATCTCTCCCTTTGTCTTTCCCTACATCCATCCATATGTCTCTCTCCCCCATCTCTCTCATCCATCGCTCCCCTGTCTCTCTCTCTTCCTGTCCCTCCTCTGACTCTCCTCTGACTCTCTCTCTCTCTCTCTTCTCTCTCCTTCTCTCTCTCTCTCTCTCTCTCTCTCTCTCTCTCTCTCTCTCTCTCTCTCTCTCTCTCTCTCTCTCTCTCTCTCTCTCTCTCTTTCTCTCTCTATATCTCTATCTCTCTCTCTCTCTCTCCCTCTTTCTCTCTATATATCTCTCCCTCTTCTCTCTCTATCTCTCCCCCCACTATCTCATCTTCTCTCCCCCTCTATATCTTTCTCTTTCTATCTCTCCCTCCATTCCTAATGCTCCACATCAAATGGAGTGTGACAGTGTGCATCTGTGCGTTTTGTCCTCAATGCACCGTCTTAGAGAACAGCTTTCACACATGCACACACACACACACACACACACACACACACA
>NW_028173469.1:0-5000 GCF_963971535.1 Notolepis coatsorum
TGTCTATTCTTCTGATAGCAGGTGTTTAAGCAAAGATCCCGCTTTCTAGTCTTGCACAAGGACCAATCAGCATGGGTATGGGCGGGTTAATATTCCATTGATGGGGATTTGATTGGCTGTCTTTAAATAAAGTGTGGGCCGCAGGATTAATAAAGTTGATGTTAGTTCGGCCAGAGAAACAAATATATTAATTAAAATAGTTGGACCTGCGAGATTTGTACTTTGTAGGTCTGCATTTTGAATGTAAGGAGTAAAAAGTATGCTTTTTTTCTCTGAAATGTAATTGAGTAAAAGTACAAGTATACAAACCTAATAATACTTGAGTAAAGTAAAAATCCCCAAAAACAGTAAGTATTGTAATGAGGTACAATTACTCAAGTACTTTACACCCCTGGTTAGTCGTTACCAAAGGGTAGTGTCTAGATCCCATTGGCTGGAAGGAGGTTCTGTTTTGTTGGACCTGTGTTTGCTTGTGATGTAGGGAGAGGGCGCTCTGTACAGCCACCAGGGTGCCGTTCCTTTGAGGAGACCGGGCTCTGAGTGGAGAGGTGGACGGCATGCTGTCGGGAGAACCGTCACTGTCACCCTCACCGGCAACCAGCTGGACAGAGGAGATGGAGTGACGGAGAAGAGGACGGTCAACATAGTTAAAGGAACACGCCAACATTATAATAATAATAATAATAATAATAATAATAATACATTTATTTTATATAGCACCTTACATAAGGTATCTCAAAGCACCGACATTGCATTATAGTATATGGACAAACACAGTACATGGACAAACACAGTACATGGACTTTCACAATGACAACATGGTGAGGATACTACAGAGAAAGGGAGACAGGTTAGAGACAAGACAGAGAATTTTTTTTAATAAATAATAATACTAATATATAGGTGTGTACAGATGTGAACATGTAAGTGATGCAGGGGTTGGGGGTCAGGAGTGGGTATGCAAGGTTGAACAGGTGGGTTTTGAGGTGGGACTTAAATGTTTCTACGGATGGGGCTTCTTTGATGTGTGATGGGAGTTGATTCCAGAGTCGGGGAGCAGCGGAGTAGAATGATTTGTTTTCTGTGGACTTAAGGCAGTAGTGTGGTGTGCTCAGAAGGACTAAGTTGGATGAGCGGAGTGAGCGGGAGGGAGTGTAGTGTTGAAGGAGGTTGTAGATGTAAGCAGGTGCTAGGGAATGGAGGGCTTTGTAAGTGAGGAGACAGATATTAAAGTCAATCCAATACGTAACAGGGAGACAGTGAAGTGAGGAGAGGACAGGTGTGATGTGGGAGAATTTGGGGCAGCGGGTGATCATGATGCGGGCTGAGGTGTTCTGAACTAGTTGAAGTTTATGGAGGGATTTAGATGTTGAGCCAATGGGTAATGCATTACAGTCTAGTAATCTAGACGGGAGAAAATGAGGGCATGAACCAGCTTTTCAGTGTCAGAGGGGGACAGTAGTGGTCTAATGCGAGAAATGTTCCTGAGGTGAAAGTAGCATGTCTTAGTGATGTTATTGATGTGTGGTTTGAATGATAGTTTGGGGTCAAATAGAACACCCAAGTTTTTCACTGTGGGGGAGGAGAGGATAGAGTGGTTGTTGATGGATATGGAGCAGTCAGGGTTTTTATGGAGAAGGTGAGGTCAGCCTATTACAAGGATTTCAGTTTTAGTGCTATTGAGTTGGAGAAGGTTGTGATTCATCCAGATTTGTATTTCAGAGAGGCAGGAGGAGAGGGCAGTATTAGCAGCAGTGGTGTCAGGAGGGGAGTGGATGTATAACTGTGTGTCATCGGCATAGCAGTGATATTGGAGACCATGTGTTCTGAAGATGTGGCAGAGGAGGGGTAACATATAGAGGGAGAAGAGTATGGGACCAAGGGCTGAGCCTTGGGGGACACCAGATGTAGGTAAAGAAAGAAAGAAGAAAGAAGTTGAGGTATGACCATCCATGGTAGTGAATTGCTGTCTGTCTGATAGATAGATAGGAGTGAAATAATTATGGGAAATACACTTACCGTCTTCTCAAGAGTCAGACAAGCGGAAGCGCATACGGACCACTAACCTAGCTTAAAACACCGGGAGAGGTGTTTTTGGCAAACAGCTAGGCTAGCTGGTCCGTATCCACTTCCATTCATTTGTGCTAAGCTAGGCTAGGTTGCTGCCGGATAGCTTTCTCTCTGAACGCACAGAGAGGAAATGAGTATCTATCTTCTTGTCTGACTCTGGAGAAGATGGCAAGCGCATTTCCCATAATGTTGGCGTGTTCCTTAACACATCCACCGCCATAAACGGCTTACGATGGGTTTGCTGATCATGCGAATTCCGCCAATCCACGGCGTACGACGTTATTGAGATCATATAAAAAAATTTCACCATGGTATTCATAATTCCGCCACCCAGCCTCGGCTGAGACAGTGGGACTTGGCACAACCGTGCAACGCTTCAATACCGCCGCCTGGTGGATGATCGGGCGAGTTACTACGGGAAATGGATCTCTGGTGATCTCGGTGCATCTGGGAATTCCATCCGGCAGTCACATATTGTTGCGGGACTCTAGACACACATCCGTGTATATGGATCGCTGCCATAACTCAATAATCGATATGATTTGGGCGTTTATTGCGCCATACAAACCGGAAATGGATCTAGTCGATCGACGTCAAATAAGTGGGATCTTTTTCCTCCAGTGTCATCGGCGAACGGTAAGAGGACAGTAACGTTACTTTCAGCTTGATGGTTTATTCTTTTCAATGCAAACCGCTCTGATCAATATATCACCCATACTACATAAAGCATTTACTGACAATCACGGAATTATAAACGACCCCCCCCCCCCCCCCCCTTTCATCCGCGCATGATGAGTCATAACGTTTAGGATCGTATTCAGTTAGATTTTTTTATATAGCGTGTATCGCGAATAAACTGCAATCGATAATCTATATTATGCGTTTAGGCCTATATAGCGTTCTAGGAATTACTGCAGAAAACGATAAAAACATACTTATATTCTAGACGGTATTTTCGTATGAATATATGAATGAAAAAGTATAACGTTCCTACATCCTGAACGATAGATAATCAATGTTGAATGGGCCATAGTAATGTCAATTTAGCAATACAATTTAAAAAGTTATAGCCCTGCAAAGAAGGTGAACATCTCCATAGGCTTAGACTGGTGGCAGTGGTCATACATTGATGGATATAAGCGTGGCAGTTAATGTGTTAAGACACATCCAGGATCAAGTGCTGGATGAAGTACATCATTTTCCTCCTGCCCTCTTTTGCCACAGTTGTACGCTTGCCGAATGTCGTGGCTAAGATGCTAGCTAATGTAGATAGTGTATTCCCAAACTGAATGAATTACACATCTACGTATACGAAAAAAAATGCTCAGCTTGATCGTTCTCCTCAAAGATAAAGAGAAAGAACAAGAGGCTTGCAATTTTTCATTCAAAATTGTCGGACCTCGAGGGCTAATTATATGCATAATACTTGCATGTCTAGAGGAATTACAAAGGTGGTAAGTTAGCTTCGTCCTTATTGCCTAGAAGCACAAGGCGAATGACAACCGCTGTGAAGAGAAAGTCCACCGTTTTTAAGAGGCCTGTCTGATTTGTCACAAACTGGGAGTCCTTTCAGTGGACCTGTGTTACACTGACTTTTCTACTTCCAATATCTCAAAAGCCAAAAACACAGTTTGTGCTTTTAGGATGGACTGAAAGGACAGTTTCTTTAAAGATCCCCTCCACACAGGTTTCTAACACGTCAAGATAAATGTTGTATAATAAGAATGTTTGGTATGGTCTGCCCCCCGAGCTGGTTAACTTTATCTTTTTCCACATAAACAATTTCACCCAAAAAACAATACTTCATAGTTTACACAACTTCGCCCTAACTAAGAGATTAGCTGAAAAAAAACCTGATTGTTTTCATGAATAGATCACTAGACATCAACTTATAATAGTAGTTTCACGTTCGTGTTTCATGTTAGCAGTTAGCATTTCCTGAATGACTGGGTGTGATCATCTGGGCAATAGGGCCGGCATTGCAATAGCGAGCGTGATAGGTTTGCAGGATTAGTTGCGTCACATTTTCTTTGAGGAAGTACAGAGAAGCCCCCCCCCCCCCCCCCCCCCCCCCCCCCCCCCCCCCCCCGCTCTAGTGACAAGTTCTGCACAAATAACAATCTGTATAGTCAAAGTCATGCCTCATTAACTGCAGAGAAGAGTGGAGTGGAGGGGACCTTTATACCTAATATGGACCATCCCATCAACTACATAAGAAAACAATGGTCCCCAGAGACCCTTCATCAGGGCCCCGTTCCATGTACCGGGATAACCGAGTTAGCCGGATAAAGTTATCCGGCTAACTCGGTTAGCCTGACTTTCCGATTTCATGTACCTGGATTTTCCAAATCACCATGACAACATATCCAAAAGTTTGAGCCTGGTCGAAAGCAGAGTTCAAGTTCAAGTTAGCCTGAACTATCGCCACGCCCCCGCAAAGAAGTGACAGCCCGTTTCCTGAAACTATTCCCACAGTCTACGATCTGCATTATACCATTCTGAATTACGTTTTTGTGCTCCATTCTTCCAGAGGGGGCTTTTGAAATGTAAAATAGACCCAAAATGCTGATATTAAATTCACTTTGTCCTAAATAATGCACGTTATATATACCGTGGCGACGGTGGCGCTCGCTCGTGCGATGTACACATGATGTGGTTATTTTAATTGTAACTGGGATTAAGATGTCTGATGAGATGCGCTGTTTGACGGATTTGAGAAATTGAATGAGCCGTTGACGTCACATTAATAAATGAGGATAAAGAGATAAACTTCATTCAAAACAACGGATATTCTAAACACGGGTCTCTCGTTCATTAATGTATAAACAATGAATTTATCCCATCTGGCCCAGTGGCCCAGCGGTAGTGCTCATGCCTGCCAGTTCAGCGACCGGGGTTCAAATCCCCGTGTTTCCAATATGATTTTTTTG